>NC_087168.1:19672149-19674649 GCF_035594125.1 Scylla paramamosain
CTAGTTCCAATAAATTTCCTCATTCCAAAGACACCACTAGCACCAATACTATTACCACCACCAGCACCACCACCACTAATAGAACAATATGTCTACAATGCACACCACCACCACCACCACCACCACCACCACCTTAACAAGCACCAACGACCATCACCTTCACCACCACCACACCCTCGTCAGTCTAAGGTAAAATTCCTCTCACCTTTATCTCCTTTCACAGGCCGGCGGAGCTCTGCCTTAATCCTGCCTCGGTTGGTGTTCAGTGCTTTCTCTAATCCCCATTACTGACTTTCTCCTCCCTTGGCTATAAACCACTGCATACAGCCACTGCGTTTCGTTTTCCCTGCTCCATTATTTGCTCAAGCGCTGTTTTGCCCCGAAAAATCTGAAGAGTACATCCGGGAGCCCTTCTCTAAATCCTCTTTGCAAATTCTTCACTGTGTAAATATATTTTGGTCCAGTCTATCAGCCTGCATCACTCCACCCCCTCCCAGATCTCCTTTTTACCTCTTACACACTCCAGCCTTGATGATAAATACGAGGAAAAGGACATGTCAGATCTTCGTTTTCTTCGTCCCAGGGCAAAGAAAATGGTCTCTCGCTACGGTCTTTCAAACGCTCTCCAGGTCTTGGTAAATACAAAGAGTTCGATCTTCGTTTTCTTTATCCCAGTGACAAGAAAATGATCTCCGTCTCTCTCTCGCTACGGTACCTCGTCACTCGCAGAGCTTCCCGCGTCGCCGTCAGATCAGGTGAGAGCCAGGTAGGCCATCAGGTGAGTCAGGTGAGTGTTCTGTAACTAGTCAGTGCCTCAGAGGGCGCCAGTTAATCCTCTAGAAAGGGTTGAAGGGAACACAAGGACTCCTCAGGCAGCCAACACTCCCTCCCTCCCTCCCTCCCTCCCTCCCTCTCTCCCTTCTTCACTCTATCGCACGTTTATTCTCTCTCTCTCTCTCTCTCTCTCTCTCTCTCTCTCTCTCTCTCTCTCTCTCTCTCTCTCTCTCTCCGGACTTCCTACGTCTACTTGCATGCTTATCTACCTACCTACACACACACACACACACACACACACACACACACACACACACACACACACACACACACACACACACACACACACACACACACACACACACACACACACACACACACACACACACACACACACACACACACACACACACACAAGCAAAGGAGAAAATAAAAAATCTACTTTAAGTGGTCTACGTTTTCTATTAAAAAATTAGGTCGAAGTCTACGGTCACAGACTGCCTCGTTAAGACTACAGCGCTCTCTCTCTCTCTCTCTCTCTCTCTCTCTCTCTCTCTCTCTCTCTCTCTCTCTCTCTCTCTCTCATGGTAAGAAAAATCCTCTCCTTCATTAAATTTTTCTATTCATCGCTTTGCCACAAACTTTTCTCACACACTACAACTCCTCTTCCTCCTCTTCCTGCTCCTCCTCCTTCCCCTTCTCCTTGTTCTCCTTCTCTTGCTCCACCTCCTTGTCCTCCTTCGTTTCATCATACTAAAGTTCTCAACAGCGATGATGATAATAATGACAAAAATAATGAAATAGTGAATAATAATAATAAAACTCACTTAGCATTCCATTACACTATTTACACCACCATCCACAACACACACACACACACACCCTCCCATACACAACCATTTCTCCCCTATACCTCCCCTAACCCCCCTTCCTTCTAGCCAAGCATCTCTATGGGATACGTAACCACTGTCTAATTCTGGCTGCAAGAAGCGTGATGGGCGAGAATTAATAGCATTTCGCCCTAACGTCCGCCGCCCAAATGAAGATAAATTCCTGCCCAGTCCAGCTCGATCACATCCCCGGGGAGAGAGGAGGAGGAGGAGGAGGGGGGAGAAGGGAAGGAAAAGGACAATGGGATACGGTGGAGGGAGAGAAAGGGAGAGGAGAGAGAGAGGGAGGGGCAGGTGAAGAAGTGCTCGATGGAGGGGAGAAATGGAATAGTAAGGAGCAGAGGGGAGGTCACACACACACACACACACACACACACACACACACGGTCTAGTCAGTGCGTACAGAGGAATCGTCACGTGACCTGCGCGGTTCGTATGCGTGGTAGAGTCTTTTTAGGCGTGACTCAAGTATTTCTGTGTCCAGGGAAAGTTATCGTTATTTAGGCGCTGGACATAAGTTTCCTGCAGCGATGACTGGTTAATTATTTCAGTACTCCATCTTGATACATCGACACTAAAGAAATCAGTACATTTACTGTTTATTTTTACTGGTGTGTCGTTCCTAAGAAGTTAAAAGGGTTTCCTGATTACGTTATTATTTCATTACTTTATCCTCAAGCATTAGTACCTCAAAAAATCAATGCATTTGTTGTCTATTCTTTTGTCTTCTGCGGGTCTTCTAATGTTTGCAGTATGAGAAGGAATAAATTAAATATCATGTACATTCAAGTCAGTGTCCTTGTGGAAGATTGGTGTGATTGTTTATTTATTTACTT
>NC_087168.1:19682149-19684649 GCF_035594125.1 Scylla paramamosain
TCTCATTTCAACACATGTATCTCCTCAAACACGAATCAGACATCCTTAGTTCCTTCATTTGAGTTCAAGAATTAAAGGTCATCGAGATGCATAAACATTTTAAGGCAGTTTTAACCCATTACTTCGGTTCACTATGGCTTCACTTTTACATTCCGCTAACGAGTATAAAACACCACCGCTTGGCCGAGTGGCGCCGCAAGAACGAGGTTAAATAGCGCTTGGAGTGAAAGATGAAGTCTCCTTTCCCTTAACCATGCCGCTCCCACTATATAAACAAGCAATTAAGTAATAAATATAACAAACAAGGTTATATATAGTGGTGAGAGTGAAAGGTGAGTCTGCAAGTCTACACGCTGCTCCCACCGTGTAAACAAGCTATGAAGTAAGTACTAAGCATAACAACCTCACGCTGCCCATCTTGCTGCCGCCACCGCACGCGAGACTCGAGGATAAGTGGCGGTGCGTGAAAAAGGAGAGAATAATTTCCTTAATTTGTAGTGTGAGCCTCGTGAGCCTCCACCGCGCCCCTCACCCCCGCCCTCAGCTCATCTCTCAGTGCCTCGCGTCAACTTGCACAGCTTAACTTGTCATTTTGCTAACTGCTGTCCTTGTGTGAGTGTCTGAGTGTGCGAGTTTGACGGTTATTTTTTCTTACACTTACCCTAGAAAAGCCTTTTAGAGTTTTTTTTTATTTTCTTGTTCCTTATCAGACATCAATGGACTAATAATAACCTATACGTAGTTATGAGAAGCGCAGAATACAACAAATAATAACGCTCAAGAAAACAAGAGAAAATATAGAGAAAAATAAGTTGATCTCTTACCCTAACAAACACAAACAAATAAACAAACACTAACAAACACACAATCACACAAAACCTGAAAACACAACATACCACACACACACACAACAACAAAACCCAAACTCAGCATCACTCAGACACTCAAGAGAACAGGGAAGAAAGGAAAAGGAGAACGAGAAAAGATAGACAACAAAAGTACCTCTACTGTCGCATCCTCCCCTCACGCGACCTGCTCTTGCATGCATCAGATCCTCAAGCAACGCGCCGTAAGTGTCGTTCCTCACACGCACTGCCTCTTAAGAATAGCCACTTGAGTATAAAGGAAGAGGCGCTTCGCATGCACGTAATTGGCTGGAGTAGTTGCTCATTTGACTCGAGTAAACAAAGTGGAATGTTGGAGGGTGGGGCTCACGATACAGGACAGAGAGAGAGAGAGAGAGAGAGAGAGAGAGAGAGAGAGAGAGAGAGAGAGAGAGAGAGAGAGAGAGAGAGAGAGAGAGAGAGAGAGAGAGAGAGAGAGAGAGAGAGAGAGAGAGAGAGAGAGAGAGAGAGAGAGAGAGAGAGAGAGAGAGAGAGAGAGAGAGAGAGAGAGAGAGAGAGAGAGAGTAATGAATGAATGAATGAGCATTACCGCGTCACAATCACTTCCTTACAATGAAGCGTGGCAGCGTGAAAGCAAAGAACCCCTACTTAGTCTCATCTACATGTATATTAGATGCGGCGTCGCTCTCACACTCCCAAGAATGAGAGAAAAAACGACATATTTTTGCACCCAGCTGTCTCAACCCAACCATTTACCAAGGATAGAGAGACGCGAGTGGAAGACAACACGGAGACTGCAAGGATAGATAAACAGCATTACTATTATGAGATTCCACAAGTGCATCGAAGGAGAAGAGTAAAAGAAGACATGCGGGTGATGGTTGGAATAAATAACGAGGCAGAAGAGAGTGAAGCTGAGACGGGTGGTCAGCTGTGGCGACACTAAAGCAACGGAAAAAAATAAATAAATAAAACGAGGGAAGAAAGAAGGATAAAAAGTAAAAAAAGAAGAGAGAAAGAAAGAACGAAAGAGAGAAATAGAGAAAGAAAGAAAGAGGAGAGAAAGAGTGATCACCGTTAGTTACCCATATTCTCTCACACTGCACTTAAAAGTCTACGGGAAGAACACAATAAAAGCCGCTCACTTGTCTTCACTATACTTACAATCTGGTCCACTTCAAGTCAACTTATACTCCTAGCCATATATTACTTAAACACCCCACTACGGCTTCTACATCTCAACAGAAAATGGAGAGCTGGTGCATTAGGTGAAAGAAAACGAGATGATCAGCTTGCTATTAAAGGTACACTACGTTAAATTAGTTTACTTATGCTACCAACATTACTAACCTCTCATAAGTTTACAACCCAGCACATTAATAGAAAATGGGAAGTTGGTGCATTTAACAGAAGAAAAACAAGTGAAGCTATCCTATTCAGGGAGAACTATGCTAAATCTTCCCACCTCCCCTCCCACCTCTCTCTCTCTCTCTCTCTCTCTCTCTCTCTCTCTCTCTCTCTCTCTCTCTCTCTCTCTCTCTCTCTCTCTCTCTCTCTCTCTCTCTCTCTCTCTCTCTCTCTCTCTCTCTCTCTCTCTCTCTCTCTCTCTCTCTCTCTCTCTCTCTCGTCACTGTACGAAAGGGCATTTGGCGCCA
>NC_087168.1:19689649-19807149 GCF_035594125.1 Scylla paramamosain
AGACAGACACACGCTCACCAAATATCTGTGAGACACCAACTCATTCACACAAGCGCTCTTTTTTTTTTTTCTCTCTAGCTTTCCCTCTCTCTCTCTCTCACTCTTCTTATTTCTCTAACTACAAACACACACACACACACACACACACACACACACACACACACACACACACACACACACACACACACACACACACACACACACAAGAACTCAACACAAAATCCTAAAATCCCTCCACCCCCTTATCTGAACTCTACGGTACAGTACCAGTCGCCCCCATAGTGTACCACCGCGACCACGCCACCGCATCGCGCGTGTACTACCATTGTACCAATTAGCGTGGTAGCTTGGCCGTGTTGTCCGGGGTGTCGCCAGCAGTGCATGGAAATAGCCGTTACTTATGGTAATGTAATCTGGAGCGAGAACCTTCCTGCATTGTTGCCAGCGAGGAGAGAGGGAGGGAGGGAAGGAGGAAGGGAAGGAGGGAAGGAAGGAGGGAGCATAGCCAGTGAGTCACGGCAGGAAGAAATGAGCGAGGGAGAAATGGGAGGGACACGAGGAGGGAGTGGAGGAGGAGGAGGTGGTGGAAGAGAGATGGCAGGAAGAGGTGCAGAAGAAGTGGAAGGAGGGAAAGGATGGGAGAGAGTGGTCCAGGGAGAGAGGGAGAAGGGAAGGAAGGTGGTAAGAAACAGAGAGAAGAAAAGTTAGAAGAGGCAGAAAACTGAATGAAAAGATAATACGTAGGTATGAGAGAGAGACAGACAGACAGACAGACAGGCAGACAGACAGACAGAGAGAGAGAGAGAGAGAGAGAGAGAGAGAGAGAGAGAGAGAGAGAGAGAGAGAGAGAGAGAGAGAGAGAGAGAGAGAGAGAGAGAGAGGATAAAGACTAGGAGGAGGAGGAGGAGGAGAGGGACAAATAACTGCAAGGAGGGCAAGGAGGGAGGGAGGAAATGAAGGAGAGAGAGAGGGGGGTGAAGTGAAGTGAAAGAGAAAAGAGAGCTTTGGAAAAGAGAGTGGAGGGGAGGTGAGAAAGAGGGAGCACGAGAAAGAGGAATCACAGAGACCGGAGGGAGGAGTGTTTGCTAACGAAGATGATCCAAACGCGCCGCCTCTCCTTCAGTACCTCCCGAAAAATTTCATCGCCGTCAGTAGAAAACGGGAGGAGGCGAGGAGGACGAGGACTAGGACGAGATGTGTTACCCTGAGTCGTCCCTTTACCATCCCTCCCTCTGGTGGCGATGGGCAGCCAAGGACGACGACCAGACGACCAGACGACCCACGGTGGTTATGGACGGAGCTGGCAATTGGGGCGTCAGATGCAATGCACTGCTTGCCTTGATGCTTAATCGATACTTCTAAAGGGCGCCTCGCTATGACGTGCAGGACCCTGGACGCTCGCTCGAGACGCCGCTTCGTTAAGACCCGCGACTGAGGACCTTAGGGCGCGGGGACATAAGGGTCAGTAATACATTTATAGCAGTATAGAAGGAATTGGATGGCTCTTTCTTCTCTCCGATGTGTTGCTCAGTTTTGCCTTAAAATTTCATATTAAATGTAGACTTCAGTGTTTTGAAGTAATTGTGGTGCTGGTGTGGTATGATGCTGTGATGTGGTGGTGTGGTGGTGGTGGTGGTGGTGGTGGTGGTGGTGGTGGTGGTGGAGCCGCGCTTGATTCTTAACTTGTATGCAGGCTGGGCGGGAAGGAAGGGGGCCGTGGGCGAGAGGGGGCTAATCTTAGAGCAGCGGGAGGGAGGGAGGGAGTTAGAGGCAGAAAGGCACAGAGAGAGGGAGGGAAAGAGATTGAGGGAGGGATGGAAGAAGGGAGGGAGGAAAGTGGAGTTGTAAGGAAGGAGGGAGAGTAAGAGCGAGTGAGAGGGGTGAGCTGTGAGGAGAAAGAGAGAGAGGGAGAGAAGGGGGGAGCATCAGCCAGGCGCATCGGAACACACACACTCTCTCTCTCTCTCTCTGCCCTCACCCCTTCCATCACGGGCCCTAGAGCGGCGTCCCTCAGGAGCCACGGACGCTTCAAATCCTCAGGGCTGTAGCCGAGGCGCCCTGACAGTCCAGGCATCCGGTTAAGACGCCGCCTCGGCCCGGGGAAGCGAGGCGGAAGGGACGCGAGGGTAGGATAGGATGCAAGCGCGTGTGATGTCATGTCACCTGATGTTATCTTGGGAGGAGCATCGTTCAGGGGAGACTGGGAGAGGTGACAGGGCTGTTTCCTATCCTCCTCCTCCTTCCCCTCCTCTTCCTCCTCTTCCTCCTCCTCCTCCTGCTCCTCCTCCTCCTCCTCAAGAGCCTTCCCCCACTAACCCTTGTCCGGTGCTTCTCAATCATTAAGACTAAATTATTCTGTCCACCTTCGTACGTCGCCGGCAATGAGATTATGCAGTTGGAAGGGTGAAGGGACGGAGGGAGGGACTGAAGAGAGGGAGGGAGAGGAAGAGAGAGGTAGGGAGTTAAGGAGGGTTCCTCGAAGGGTTTTGGCCTGAGGAACTAGTATTGGTAGTGGTGGTGGTAGTGGTAGTAGTAATCGTCGGTAAAAAAGCGTAGATAATAGTAGTAGTAATGATACCACTATTCGAGAAGAGAGAGAGGTAATCCCAGCTTGTCCAGACACACACAGAGAGAGGGGAAGGCTAATGCTGCTGCTGCTGCTGCTGCTGCTGCTAATGCTGTGCGATGGAGAACAGCATTACTTGCCAACGCTGCTCAAACCAAGCTGACCTGGGAGGGGAAAAGGGAGTAGGCGGGCAGGAGGAGGAGAGGAATGAGGAGGAGTGAGGAGGAGTGAGAAGGAGTGAGGAGAAGCGAGATGTATTGGGGAGAGACAGGAGGGATGAAGATAGAGGCAAGCAGGGAGGAAGTGAGATGGGGAGGTGGAGGAAAAACAAGGAGGGAGGAGGATAGAGGAAAACATAGGAGGTGGGAGGGGGAGGAAAGACGGGGAGAGATGAAGATAGGAAGAGGAGGCAAGGTAAGGTAAGGGAGAAGGGAGAGAACTGGGAAGAAGGGAGGAGATGAGAATGCACGCATAAAGGTAGGAAAACGGGAGGAAAATGAGGTGAGGATGGAGATACTGGAGGAAAGAGGGAGATGGAGAGGTGGGAAGGGTTGAGGGGAGGGAGAGGAAGAGGTGAGGAAGAGTAAGAGAGGAAGAATTAATGGAAGAGGGGAGAGGAAGATAAGAAAAAAACAATAAATAAACAAACATTTGACGATGTTTACGTACATAAATGTTTTCTGCTGTATTTTTTCACTGTACAGCTTCTGTGAACAAACTTTTTCCCTCTCAGAGTTCCGAGATTATGTAAGTGACGGAGACGAGGAGGAGGAGGAGGAGGAGGAGGAGGAGGAGGAGGAGGAGGAGGAGGAGGAGGAGGAGGAGGAGGAGGAGTGGGGGTGGTGGTGGCGGTGAGGGTAGTGGTGGTGGCGGTGATGGTGGTGATGATAATAGTGATGATAATGACTATATAGACAAATACAGTAATGGAAAGCGACTGTATATGTAATGACTGTATATGTGATGATAATGGTGATGATGAGACGTCGATAACGGTAACGGTAGTGACTGCAGCGGCAGCGGCGGCGGCGGCGGCGGCGGCGGCTGTGGTGGTAGCGGTGATGGTGGTGGCGGTGGTGGTGGTGATTGTGGTGGTCATCGTCGCAACGGAGGGAGGGAGAGGGAGAAGGAAAGCGAGAGAGGCAGGAGGGGAAGGAAGGAGGGATGGAGAGGGATGGAAGGAGACCGGGTTAAGGGCGGGTTAAGGGAGGGAGGGAGGGAGGGAGGGAGGTAAGGAAGGGTCGGTCTGGTGCAGCAAAAAAAGGGAAAAAGGGTCAGCACTGAGGGACTTACGCGGCACATTAAGGAGGGGTTTGGGGGGAGGGTAGCGGGGGACCAATAGGATGCTGGACTAGGACACCGGGCAACCAATGGGGAGAGGGGCACGGGAGGGCGGGGCTTGGGGCACGTGCACGGGGGATGGGGGGGTAAGACGATGGGAAAGAGGTGGCGGCCTTCTAAAGGAGATGGCTGAGCCTCCATTTTTTGGCGGCAGGTAAACGAGGAGGAAGATGAGGCATAAAAAACGGAGAAGCGGACAACTGACCACCACTGGACATAACGGTGGTCACTGATGAGTTCTTCCCTCCCTCCCTTGCCCTCTCCTCTCCTTCCCTCACCCTTTCCTTCCCTCTCTCCGCTACGCACTTCCTACTCACGCCCTTATTTCCTACACGTAATTATCACCGTGGCCTCAAGCACTCTCTACAGGTCCGCCTCGCCGTGTCCACCTGGTAAAAAGTCGCAAAGCACGCCGCGGCTCACCCTCCCTGGGCGGCGTCTCCCACACGTGCGCCGCGCAAGACACCACGCCAGTAAGTAAAGCAGCGGGACTGGAAACACAGGGTACCGTGTTAATGAACTGTGGCGGCTTGGGAGACATACTCAAGTAATTATATGAGTTTTAGCAGTATTGTTTCAACGAGGTTTTAAATTATTAGTAGTTTTCGCAAATTTATCATGTAGTAAGACACGAGGTATGGTAGATTCGCATTATTCGCAAGGAACTTCAGATTGTCACACGTCCGCACCACGTTCCACGCCACGTTTGTTCCGCGCCTTGTCTCGCTCACCGTACGTCACCGCAGCGGCAGCAACACCAAGCTATCAAAGCATCACACCTGCCAAGATAATCAGTCCACGACGCACCTGAGCAATGAAGAGCTTGTCACGCGCATCGCCCAACGCGCACCGCACTCACGACGCCACTACGCAACACAAAAACAACTTCCGTCACAACGCTGCGTAACACAACACTGTCACACATCCACACTGTCACTTCACACCTACAAAACCACCTAATCCAACACTGCAAGATGTGTCCTCCTTCCTCGCCTCCTTCTTCGCCTCCTTCAGCGTCCTCTCCTAAGGTTCACCAGTTGAAGAGCGTCGGGAGGATGCTGCGTCCTGTCTGGTGTGCCGCCGTGTGCAGGACACTGAAGGATGTGACCCTGGGTGCCCTTCTCCTCTCCGGCAGCCTCACCCTTCTCCCTCACTGACCACCGCCACCGCTGCCACCCTGACCATCGCGGCCTTCCTTCCTCCCTCCCTGACCACCTTCCCTCTTTCTTTCATCACCACCACCACTGCAGCCCTTTCTCTCCTCCTTGACCACCACCACCGCCACCTGCATTGCCACTGACCATCACCACTGCCTCTACCTTCCCTTCCTCCTTCGTCCACGTTTTTTGTGGCCTCTGTCCTGCATCGGTGCGTCGCTAAGTCTTGCTACCGGTCACCACTGCGATCACCGGCTTGTAGACACGTGAGCTGATCAACATTAGCGCATAACTGCATTACAATAGATAGTGAATGAATACGAAGATGAGATTAAAACTTGAAATGTGTGTGGTTGTTATAAGCGTTGATCTTTAAAAAAATAATAATAATAAAAGAGTGTGAGAGAAAATATTGTGGTTTATTTCCTTTACTTCAAGCAGTTAACTTCTATTGCTTATAGGTTCCTCTAACCCACCAGGTAAACTCATTCCCTGATATAATAAGGAGGCGTCATCTATCCTATCCACTGTGATTAAAAAGAAACATCGTTCTGGGGCTAAATACACGTGTGCAATGTTTGTAGCTTCCTCTGTTGCTGGGATATAATCTTGAAATCTTCTCTCAGTTATATTTTACTTACATAATATAAACATGAAAGTGTTGTACGCGTTTCCTTCACAGTTTAAGAATTTCGACGTCCAATTATTCGTACAGTTACATATCTATCTATTTTTCATCTATTTACATTAAAAATTCACTTCAGATGATATATTATACGTTTTTATACTGACAACACATTTAATTCATCGAATCATCAAACTCTTCATGCATTTATTAATTTATTTATATTACGTCAACAAATCTGATCACTCGTCTACATATACTAAGAATAATTTCAAACAAGAGATTATTCACCAAAGTCCATCTTGACTGTGATTTCAGATAATATTACTAGCACAAGTGACGTCTAACAAGCCAATAATAACTGTAAACGAAAACTAGCATTACAGAGAGAGAGAGAGAGAGAGAGAGAGAGAGAGAGAGAGAGAGAGAGAGAGAGAGAGAGAGAGAGAGAGAGAGAGAGAGAGAGAGAGAGAGAGAGAGAGAGAGAGAGAGAGAGAGAGAGAGAGAGAGAGAGAGAGAGAAACACGCAGATCTTTTCCAGTGACTCTGCTACTTCAACTAAAATATTCGATTAACTAAAACCACCCTTATGAGAGCGAGGCCTGAATTTTGCCAGGACTAGGGATCACTATCTACAACACGCACGCTACCTGACTCATCACTCCGCTCACGCTACCACGAGAATCTACCTAAATATTTTCTAAGTGGCAGTATCACGAACATAATCTCTCTTTCGTCCAGTCACGCAGCCTCGGTAAGGAATGCAAGGTAAAATGAAGTCATTGTTCCATTATTTTTCGCACCTCAGGATGAAAAAGAAAGGAGGGTACGAGTTTCATGCGAAGATTCTCTGCTCTCAGTATTTTGTGACTTTGTTGGTAATAGTGGTTGTTGTGGTGGTGGTGGTGATGATCGTTGTGGTAGTAGTGGTGGTGGTGGTATTATCATTTATTATTATTATCATTATTATTATTATTATTATTATTATTATTATTATTAGTAGTAGTAGTAGTAGTAGTAGTAGTAGTAGTAGTAGTAGTAGTAGTAGTAGTAGTAGTAGTAGTAGTAGTAGTAGTAGTAGTAGTAGTAGCTGCTGTTGTTGTTGTTCTTGTTGTTGTTTGTTTGTTAGTTTGTTTTCTCATGACACTCGAAAGAAACGAAAATCAAAGAAGACAAAAAAGAAAAAAGTGAAAAGAAAAAAGGAAATAAAAAATTCGAAAGCCTCTCTCTCTCTCTCTCTCTCTCTCTCTCTCTCTCTCTCTCTCTCTCTCTCTCTCTCTCTCTCTCTCTCTCTCTCTCTCTCTCTCTCTCTCTCTCTCTCTCTCTCTCTCTCTCTCTCTCTCTCTCTCTCTCTCTACATAAAAAAAACATATGCAACTGTTCCTTTATTAATTCCCTCCCTTGCAAAAAAAAAAAATAAATAACCTGATTACAAAATGGTAAAGTATTCTAAGTGACGTTATCAAATTTCGCAAAGGTCACAAGGGAGCGCCGGTAGGTGAGTACCATGACAGGAAGAAAGGAGTGGGAGAAAGACTAGGTGCAGTATTTTGATGAAGCATAAAATTAGACTGAAAAAAAAAAAACCCGGTACGGTCAAATTATGTTTAGTTGTTTTCTGTTTATCTATTCGTATTTTTCAATCTACTTCCCTATCTATCTACATATCCATCTGTCTATCTATCTATCTATCTTTCTATCTATGTACTTACGTATCTACCTATCTACCGATCTATTTCACTTAGTAATTAGCCAACGATTTATCAAAGTTTATAATTACCTTTTCTGTGAGACAAGCAAATGAGCAAACCCTTTTTCCTTCTTCCATTTTCTGTGTGTCAGTCTCCTTCACACGTAAGAAATAGTGAATAATATATAAAGGAGGCGTCGCGGCGTGTACGTACTTGGGTTCAAAGAGCGTTAACTCAGTACTCATCAAAGCATCTGCCTTACTTAAGTTCAAATTCACCAAATACTAACACTACTTTCAGACTAACTTCACCGCCTCACAACGCAGAGCCAGGAGCCTTTAATTAACTCAGTAGGTTCAGCCGTAGATACATAGTACATATATAACCTAGAGGTAAATGCCTATGACTATGTAAGCAATCTATTCATCAACATAATACTATACACTGATAGAATGATTGCTAGATAGATAGACATATTGATAGTTACAGGTACATAGATAGATAGATAAATAAAAGTACATAGATGTTTCTTGACCCTAAATACCATACCACTGATCATACATACATACATACACACATATACCTAAGAATAGATGATAGATAGCTATGGGTATGTATGCGTTATAAAGGGGCTGCCATGTTTAGGGCTACTTATATTAATGAAAGTTGACGAAATAAATGACTTATGTTGCAAAAGTTGATGAAATAAATTACTGTGAGTTATGTTGCGCCAAAGTCAAAGTCATATAGATCAACAAATGGCATAACAGTCAGTGAATAGAATAATGAAGTGTTCTATAGAGTCAGTGATGAGGGACACCGAACTGAAGTCTACGGGAGATGAACGCTGCTTTCTCTGACGCTCCTGAGGTCATTGCCCCTTACCCTCCTCCCTCCATCATTCCCTCCCTTCCTACCTTCCCCTACGCCTCCCTCTTTCCTTCCCTTTCCTTCCCTCTCTTTCCCTTCCCCTTCCTACTTTCCCCTATATCTCCTTCTTTCCTTTCCTTCCTTTCCTTAGTTATTTCTCCTTTCGTGTAAGACAGATTCTACTTATTGATCCTATTCGCATATAGAAGTAAATCAAATAACATGAATTATCTTACTAGTCAGACAAATGAAAAGTACTCTTATATTGAAAACTATAAATAGAAAACTTTCCAGTGTTACGAGTGAGTCGCTTTTCGTCTTCAGAATCGCTGAGAAAACGTCACTTTGGCATCGCATGTGTCTGGATTTTGTGGCGGCGCGCTGCTCGTGTCTCCCTCAGCGACGCACGCCTCAAAACCTACGCGTTTCGCTCTCCTTCTCACATGTCTGTCTGAATTTACTCCAGTGAAGAGAGAGAGACTGCGCAGGAAACTGGTCATGCAAACACTAGCAATATTTTGGGGTTCCTCTTCCAAGTGTATTAGTTTTTTTTTCTACCTTACGTTCAATTAATTTTACTCTCCTGCTTTCTTGAGTATGAGAGAAAAAAAAAACCACTTATTTCAGTTTATTTCAACCATCGCATTCCCATTATTCTCATTATATTCCCCCACCCCATTTCCCTGTACATGACTACCCATTTCGAATACTGACACGTAACCCATCACCCATTCCTGCTCATTCTTGACACATACTCATGTCTATTACTTAACTTACAAATCAAATACTGTAGCTTGTTCACCTCACAACATTACAGGAGCGAGAAAAAAGTCTTATTCATTATCTAACTTAAATTGGATGTAATAGATTTTTTTTTTTTTTTGTTCACCTCACAACCATACAAGGACCCAGAAAAATCCTACCCTTGTTTCTGTTTCCATTATATATTTTTGACATAGGTATGAGAACCAGGGCATGCAAAATATAGGAATACATAACACAAAGGATTTCAACATACAACTAAAGTGTGTCACCTCTGCTCTGCTCCGTCTGGCCGTGCGCGCCCTCACACACACACACACACGCACGCACGCTCGCAACTCACCCTGCAAAGAAGAAAAGGTTATTAAGATAAAAATTATGCAATAGTTTTAGCATCTATGACAAATCTCTCTCTCTCTCTCTCTCTCTCTCTCTCTCTCTCTCTCTCTCTCTCTCTCTCTCTCTCTCTCTCTCTCTCTCTCTCTCTCTCTCTCTCTCTCTCTGGGTTCAATGGCCTGTCATTTCCTATTTACTCCCTCAAGAATATGAAGGTAAGCGGCTCAGCACACTCACATTGAGGGAACAAATAAACTACCTTCCTTACGAGAGAAATCCTTTGAGTGTATGAGGATTACAAGACTTAAGACACTTGCTTTACAGGAGCGTTGATCTCTAGGGATGAGGAAACACTTTATTATTGCAGATGTAATGCGATTTGTGCACACGAAAACGCAGGAGTTATCGCCACGTGCTAAGGAAATGGAGGAATAAATTGAAACTGGTGAGTGTTGATCCATTAGTTTTCAGGAATGCGTCGAGACTGAGTTATTTATGTATGCGTCGGTTATATATGTGTTGTCTGTTAATACTTGGCACTTGAGTAGGTGAGTGACTGGTGAAAGAGATGAAGGAGTGAGTCTTATGGCGTGTTGTGAATTTTTCTTAAAGGTTGAATGGCGTAACCTCATCTGTCTGTTAATTAAGAGTGTATTCTGGTGTAGCTATTATCATTAAAGGTTAGTCTCTCTCTCTCTCTCTCTCTCTCTCTCTCTCTCTCTCTCTCTCTCTCTCTCTCTCTCTCTCTCTCTCTCTCTCTCTCTCTCTCTCTCTCCTTCCCTGTCACCTAGTCTTCTTCCCTCAAATCTTCACTTCCTACTCCTCCAGATCCACGCACTCCCTTCCTTTACACTTCCCCATCCAGTAACTCATCCCAGCACTTCTTCCATTTCTCACCAAATCATTCACTTCCCCTCAGTTACTAACATAATTCCCTCCCTGCTACCCATCCCTCCGTCCCCTCACCACCACCCATACTTCCCTAGCTCCTTTCCCTAACCCCTGTCCCATAAACTCCCCTCTCCCCTTCTTCCATACATTTCCCCTCCTCTTAGTGCCCCATTTTCCTTGGTAGCACCCCCCATTGCCTCTCCCTTCCCTCCTCTCCCACGGTACGTCTTTTTTTCCCCTCTTAACCAGTCCAGCAAGCTTAGGAGGGACGCAAGGCAAGGGTAACCGGTGCCATGCATTACTAATGGTGACAGATATTACAACCCAGCTCGATATATCATGGAACTCAATGCCACAGCCGGAGGAGCATGGCGGGTGAAGCTGTGGGGAGGGGGTGACTATGAAGGGGGTGGTGGGAAGGGGTCTGGGTGTTGTTAAGGGGGAAGGGGTGATGGTAGGGATGGTAATGATTTGTTGTTGTTGTTGTTGTTGTTGTTGTTGTTGTTGTTGTTGTTGTTTGTCGTCTTTCTCTGTCTCCTGTTCCTCTTTCTCTCCTCATTTCCCATTCCAGTAAGCCATCCTTTATCCATTTTGCGCTTCCCTTTGCCGCCTTCACTGTTTCTATTTTGTCGGGTCTTCTTCCTCTCTTTTCCTCCGTTATATATGCATATTCTGCCTTGCCTTCATCTCTCTCTCTCTCTCTCTCTCTCTCTCTCTCTCTCTCTCTCTCTCTCTCTCTCTCTCTCTCTCTCTCTCTCTCTCTCTCTCTCAGCATCTCCCCAGCCTCTAATCAAATTTGATCATCTACCCACATCTTCCACTCGATCCTTCCTTTCTTTCTTTCACGCTTTTTCTTGTTCTTTCTCCTATATCAAACATTCCCTCACCCTCCCCCTGCCTTCCTTCCCCCTTTTGGCCGCCAGCAGCACCTGGTTGGTCACTCTCCTGCCGCGCCTCGCCTCCCAGCGGCCCTAACGGCGCTGCCATATGCTTCACTTCTCACCAGAAATATCTCCTCCTCTGCAACATTTCACAGATTTTCGTTCCACGTCGCCACTCTCATCCGTCATCGGTGGAAGTACATTGAGCGAGCCCCGAGAAGTTCTCCCCGCCACCCCAATCAATTAGCCTCAATCACACTACTCGCCTGAACCAGTTTCTCACTATGTCAATAATTAATCAAATCATTTACCTAATTTTTTTTTCTCTCACCCTCGATCCTTTCCTTCTCTCTCTCTCTCTCTCTCTCTCTCTCTCTCTCTCTCTCTCTCTCTCTCTCTCTCTCTCTCTCTCTCTCTCTCTCTCTCTCTCTCTCTCTCTCTCTCGCTCGCCAACTCTCAACACTACCACGGCATATGTAAAAAGGTGTGAAAAAAAGTTAAATGACTCGGCTTCACCTTCAATTACCTCAGTGATATGAATGCGTTGCTTCTTTCATTATTTTAAGCCCGATTCGCACTTTCTACAAGACTCAATAGACTGCTGTCCACCGCCACCACTCACGTCGCTGATCGCCACAGCGCCCTAACGAGAAGCGAGGCGAGTACAGGAATAGTGGCGAAGCGCGAGTGATGGTGCCAGTGTAAAAGAACATTTCCCTCCAAAAAGAGCAGCAATAGAAGACTCAGACGCGGCAAGTATAGCGGGTAGCAGTAGTGGTGACGGGGTGGTGGAGGAGGAGAGGTGGGGAGATGTATGGGTGGATGTATGGGGGTGATTGTATGGAGAATGTGGAGGGAAGAGTGTGGTTTCTGTTTCCGTCTGTCTGTCTGTCTATCTCTTTTTATTTGTTTGCTTCTCTGTGTCTGTCTATCTCTATTCCTGCCTGCCAGTCTTTCACTCTCTCTCTCTTTGCTTCTGTCTGCCTATCCCTGTCTGTCTACTCTCTCTCTCTCTCTCTCTCTCTCTCTCTCTCTCTCTCTCTCTCTCTCTCTCTCTCTCTCTCTGGCACAAGATCCTCAGTTCCTGCGTGACTGACAGCCTTTTCTCTGGTGCTGCAAGGCGAGGCGAGGCGAGGCGGTGCATTGCTCCCATAAGCGTCATTTGCATACAAAAATTTGGGCAAGGCATTTCTGTCCTTAAAGCGTCAGCCTTTTGAGACGGGGGACAGAGAGCGTCGGGATGGGGAGAGGCCCTGGGGAGCGAGGTGTGTCCCACTCTCCCACGGGGCGCCACCACCTGCTTGCTCTCCCTCTCCCTCGTCAGCCCCCTCAATCCCCCTTCCCTTCCCTTCTCAATTCTGCCTCCCTCTCTCTCTTGGCTTTTACTGATTTCCTCGAAGCTCTTTCCGCCTCTACCCTTTTATCTTCTTATTTTTCTTCCCCTCCCTTTACTCCTCCTCTTCCTCCGCCTCTTTCTCCTCTTCCTCTCTCCCTGTTCTTGTGTGTACTTTTCATCTTTCAACTTCTTTCGGTCTTCTCATTCGTTTTGTTGATCCTTCTCCAATCCTCCTTTTATTTCAGCTTCTTTCTATAATTCCTGTTAATCCCGCGCCATAACTTTTCATTTCCTCTTCACCTTTCCATTATTTGTTTGCTTGCTTTTCATGTTCTTCTCTTTGCGAATTCTTGCGATAAAGTCTCTTCATCTCACTCTCTCTATCTCTGTCTCGTATTCGCTCTCTCTCTTTCTTTCTTTCTTTCTTACTATGTTGCATCTATTATTACTCTCAATGCTGCTCTCTCTCTCTCTCTCTTTTGTATTAATGTCTGTTCTCTATTCGTCTTCCTCCTCCTTCTCTTCTCCTCTTCTCCTTTTCCTTCCATGTCATGTGTTCGTTGCTGCTTAATCCTTTCTTTCTTTGTCTCTTCTTCCCTCTTCTCACCCTCCTCTTCCTTCCCCTTGGCAACTGTGTTCATCCAACCCTCTTTCAGGTTTGTTTCCTCCTCCCCCTCCTCCTCCTCCTCCTCCTCTTCTTCTTTCTTCATCTCCTCCCGTTCCTCCCCCTCCTACTCTTCCTTCATCATTCTCTCTCTCTCTCTCTCTCTCTCTCTCTCTCTCTCTCTCTCTCTCTCTCTCTCTCTCTCTCTCTCTCTCTCTCTCTTGGTGCCCCTCTCCCTCTCTCCCTCCGCTGCCTTGCTCGCCTCACTGTCTTGCCTCGCTTTCCGTTGACCATTTATTGACTGGTTCTCACGACGCATTATCCTGCCAACGCGACTGTTAACTGTCATAATAAGTGTTCCTAAGGCATCGAAGTGCACAAAAATACCCCAGTTCCCCCCTCTCTCTCTCTCTCTCTCTCTCTCTCTCTCTCTCTCTCTCTCTCTCTCTCTCTCTCTCTCTCTCTCTCTCTCTCTCTCTCTCTCAGTAATGTTTGTCTCCATTCTTCAACGTGATTTAACTGTTATACTATTTGTTCCTCTAATACTGAAGTGCAAAAAAATTCACTTAGTTTCTCTCTCTCTCTCTATGTAATGCTTGTCTCCGTTCCTCATCGTGTTTGTCAAGTATCATGATGAGTCTCTTTCTAGCATCGAAGTGCATATAAATCTTTTTCATATTCTCTCTCTCTCTCTCTCTCTCTCTCTCTCTCTCTCTCTCTCTCTCTCTCTCTCTCTCTCTCTCTCTCTGGAAACATTCTTTCAATTACAGAAAAGCCTCAACTGTCATGATAAGTCTTTCTTCACCATCAATTGTACAAAATTCTCCCAGTTTCTCTATTCTCTGTCTCCCTAAAGCCTTTCTCTCCACTCCTCCATGCATCTTAACTTAAAATGACATAACTAAATAAACAAATATTTCCAGTTTCAAATGTATGTCATCTATCTTATACAGCGCTTAATTT
Source organism: Scylla paramamosain (assembly GCF_035594125.1). Classification (NCBI taxonomy): domain Eukaryota; kingdom Metazoa; phylum Arthropoda; class Malacostraca; order Decapoda; family Portunidae; genus Scylla; species Scylla paramamosain. The sequence continues at coordinate 19,703,673 of NC_087168.1, forward strand.
GTTCGTCTTCGATATCGCTTTCTTTCATACATACTTTGATCTACGGATAAACCTGCAATGTGTGGCATGAAACTCACTCATGATGAGACAAACTACTTGAGGATTGCTGCAAATTTCTTGGACAATATTATAATTACGTAAAATCTTTAAGACGTGGTGTTCTGGACGCGGCTTTCCATTAGTACTTGTTTCTCACTTGCATGGATACGTAATAAGATGAAGGTTTATGCTGGAAGAGTCACTCCGTAGCTGTGTATGACATGGCAAACTCCTACGCTGTGTTTTCCTCACCGTTCACTCGAGCACTGCATCAAAATCTAAGGGATGAATGTCTTTGAGAACAACTGTCTGAAAATGCAATCGTGTGACAATGATTTCAGTTACTACACACACCCGGCCACCCATCTACACACACACACACACACACACACACACAGTACACATTTTTCTCTCCCCCATCATCGTGACAATAAGCAACAGGTGTGTCTGGCTGTGTGTCGCCTTGCCCGTGGCCCTGTGAACCCATCGTCTCTCTTCGGTCTCAATATTCCAATGTTCTTTTAAAATTGTCCCTCTACAGCAGCAAGGAACTGAATTATCGCTGAATTAAATATACTGAGGTTACTTAATGTGCATAAGTAAATAGGTCATGAGAGAATTTATGTAATAGAGTTGCTGTAAACACAAACACTCCTGCACACACCAATGCCGCGGTCAGACAGGCTAGCAGCTCCACACAGCTTTACCTTTGCATAAGGCTAAAAGTTGCACAAGGAGGCTTAGAGGCATTGAAGATTAACGAGGAGAGTGTCTCGTGCCTTCGTAAAACTTGAAGCACACGACACCAGTTGGGGTTTAGAAGAATTACTCTTGTAACAGTATACGAGTACACACACACACACACACACACACACACACACACACACACACACACACACACACACACACACACACACACACACACACACACACACACACACACACACACACACACACACACACACACACACACACACACACAGTTTCCATTTCTTTGCCAGGCTTTCATGCTATTCAATTTCTTGGTCGGCATTCGAAACACGTGGAAATATAACCCGAATTCTTAAACGATTATTTTCCACTCATTACTCCCAGTTTTAAAAGGCACAGGGATTATTTGACAGGTCCTCATGGGTGTTTTCCCCTAAAGTTGTCAAGTATCTGTTAAACTATCACTAGGATTATAAAAAAAGTATTGAAACCGCCAGTAACTTTCACTACAACCTTGTGAGTCAGATATCAGATACACTCTACCAGTCTAAATGGAAATATCATATAAACTAATACAGAAATACATTTATAATACAGAAACCTCGTAGTCTTTCATTTCTCTTATAATTTGAGAGAAAGAAAACTTGTAAATCAGTCTTTTATATTTAGTAATTGAGATGCCTGGTCCACTGCCTTCCTCTCATCCCCAGACTCGCCTTGCACGCCCCTCTTGCTGCCACCCACTCCTGCAGCAGGCTCAGGAGGGGACTCGGGGGTATACTAAGCCTCAGCATCCCAAAGTATAATGCCATAAGCTGCAGTTTGTTCCTCCTGAATAATAAACGCACCTTATTAACGGCCTATTATAATCAGAAGTAAATGCACACTCTTTGCTGAAGCGAAAAAAAGATTAAACCTTGACACGTGTGAGTGTTGCGCAGCGCGAAAAACAAACAGAAGCTCGCGCATTGTTTGAAGGGAATCTTTGTCCTTCGCCCCGAGTTCCATGTAAGGAAGTCTACGTTCTTTTGCCCGGGAATAATCACAGGCGTTAAGAAAACAAAGTGCCGTCCATTCATCAGGAGCGTCATATTTACGCTTCATTTGTTTAAAGTGAGGATTGTTTTGACTCGGCAAATCGTGTAGCTAATCTGCCATTGTGACACAGGCGGTGCAAAGTGGTTCCAGGAAGGCAGCGCGCCCCGGCACACCCTCGTCTTATCCACGCTCATCTCATTCCCGCTGCTCTTCATTCTTTGCCGATACATGATACATTCTCTCTCTCTCTCTCTCTCTCTCTCTCTCTCTCTCTCTCTCTCTCTCTCTCTCTCTCTCTCTCTCTCTAGTAACTATCCACATATATCCATACTAAGCTTCATCCTTCACACATACACATCCTACACAACCCCCCTCCCCCACACATACACGCACATACATATATATATATAATAAAGTTTCCCTTGCCAAGTGTGCTCCCCTCTCAGTCTTGTAATTCCTTGTTCTCTCCTCTTTCTTCTCCCTCACACTACATCTTCCTCCCGCACTCCCTAAGGATCACACTCGCCATTAATTTCTCCAAAGCTGACAGTCTCGTTTCCTTCCCAGCGGTCCAAGGGGGCAGAGAGAGAGAGAGAGAGAGAGCAAGAGAGCGAGAGAGAAAGAGAGATAGAGAGCGACATTCTTCTCTCATGAATTATAATTAATTTACTTCACTACGCCACATTTTCCGCCTTGTCTTCATCCATACGTCTGTTTAATTGCGTCCATTCCCCTTCATGTTCATCCTTTTTTTTTTTTTATTTTTTTTGGTTCCTACGAGAGTTATCATGCGTTGTATTACTTAATGAATGTAAAAATTATGAAAGGAAGGGAAAAGATGGAAGTACTTGATGAGAGAGAGAGAGAGAGAGAGAGAGAGAGAGAGAGAGAGAGAGAGAGAGAGAGAGAGAGAGAGAGAGAGAGAGAACGTGTAGGAGACAATCAGAAGTAAAGTGAGCCGCTGGCGAAAGCAATCTGGGAGTGGAAGTATGAGGGCCGTGCTGGTGGTGGTGGTGGTGGTGGTGGTGGTGGTGGTGGTGGTGCTTGGCGACAGGTCGTCTTGGCATCCCCCGCCCAGGACAGGATAAGCAATAATAATTCCTACAAAATAAACAGAAGACATCCTACAAATGAATGCTACAAAACAGAAGAGATCCTAGAAAATGCTACAAAATAAACAATAGATCTAATAAAATAGACAGATCCTACAAAATAAATGCTACAAAAAATAAACAAAATAAATCCTAATAAACCTGCAAAACTCTACAAATATCCTACAGAATCCTACCCCCCAAAAAAAAATAAATAAATAAATTCGACAAAATAAACGATAAGAAAAATCCTACAAAACAAACTTAATAAACCCTATAAAGCAAATAAATAAAAAAAAATAATAATAAAACAATAATAATAATAATAATAATAATAATAATAAATAACACGTAATGAACCTTACTAAATAAATCCTACAAATCCTACTACAAAATTAACAGCAACTCCCACAGCAGAAATCTGAATAAACCTGAAGTAATGAGGGTAATGTTGTACTGCAGAATTTCCTTCGTCTCCGCGTCATTTTGTCCACGAGATAGATACAAAATATTTAAGTACGTTTTCTCTCTCTCTCTCTCTCTCTCTCTCTCTCTCTCTCTCTCTCTCTCTCTCTCTCTCTCTCTCTCTCTATTCTTAACCCTTTTACTGCTATACTAGTTATTTCTTAATATTTAGAACACTGTAAAAATATTGCATGAACACAACACAGAAAATGTCAAACTAAGATACTAATTTTTCTTTATTTCATTACAAAAACAATGGGTCATAGTCTAAAACTCTTACGGGTGATAATGGGAAAAATATTAAGCAGGGGAAGGATGAAAGTATAAGTTTTAGATAATATATTACACAATTTGATGTCTTTTATATGTTACGTAAAGAAAATAAAAATACAAGCCATGGATTCGTGAGAGAGAGAGAGAGAGAGAGAGAGAGAGAGAGAGAGAGAGAGAGAGAGAGAGAGAGAGAGAGAGAGAGAGAGAGAGAGAGGCCTCACACCACGCTCTTAAGCAATGTTTGGCGTTTTCATCTCACCATCACCCTTTGCAAAACTCTCACGTCAATTCCTCCTCATCCAGACTCAAGGGTTTGCCCCCAAAAAGCTCTCAAGGTTTCACAAATTTCACTGCGCACTTTGGCTTTCAGGTGCAACGAGAGGGTAAACACACGAGGGGATTCACGACCCGCCAGGAGGCAAACAACTAAACCGGCGGGCTGAGAAAGAAGGCGATCAACAGATGTTTGCGGAAAGTAACGAAGGGCCGCCCGTCACAAGACCTACCCTTCATCTTCCCCCTTGTTTTCGTGTCTGTGCTTTATGCTCCTCATTAATGCTCTGGTGTATATGGCTTGTATGTGTGTGCTCTTTTACCTGTATCTTTTGTCCTTCTACTGCCTTTTCTCTCCTCCTTTGCTGTGCTTTCTCTGTCTTTCTCTCTCTCACGTCCTGGTCTCTGTCACTACACAAGAACTTTCTCTATGTGTAGTGTCTCTCATCCACAGTCTCTCTCTCTCTCTCTCTCTCTCTCTCTCTCTCTCTCTCTCTCTCTCTCTCTCTCTCTCTCTCTCTCTCTCTCTCTCTCTCTCATCCACTCTCCTCGTCTCTCACTATCATCGTTTCTCCTGTACGCACACTGTCTATCTCTCACATTTATCCTTCAAGAAAAATATGGCGTGCTTAAGTGTTCCGTGTTTATTTCCATAGACATCTTATAATTTCCTATACTTTCTTCTCTTTTCTATTCACCTTCTATTCAGGTGTTTTAATTTATGCAGATTTGTTGCGCCCGTATAATTTAACGGTTACGCGGAGTGCTTGTGAATATAAAGGAGCATTATACTTTAACCCTTTCAAAGCTACTGTCGTTCTTTGTTAATATTAAGAATGCTGGAAAAAAAACTGCATGGACACAAAAAAAAATAAGGTTAGCGTTGTCTTTTCTAAGCTACAAAACAGTCTGATATTGATAACAATAAAAATGAGAGAAGAAATCAGGTTATTTTTACCTTTTTCTCTGCCACAAAATTATCCTGAAGACCGTAACACTAATGAGAAACTAAAACCTCACGTCTGGGAAGGAAAAGCATAGCAGTGAAGAGGTCTAACAGGCGAAGGGAAACCACAGCCAAGCGGCCCTGATGAACACAACAAGGAGCAGGTCAGTCCCGGGGTTGGCGGTGACGTGGCCAGTGAGTCATCTCGGTTAATAAGATGCAATACCTCACATTCTCTACTGCAGGTGGTTGTGTCTCCACTAGCAGAGGAAATGTGGTCGATTATTGCCTTCATATGTCTCTTGAACAATTGCTTTCTCTTCGTTATACTAATGGTTAACTACACCACTTAACCCTTTCACTGTGATATACAACAATTCATAGCAGAAAAAGTAATGTATGAAATTTTTAAAGGCGTCTACAAGAAAGAGGAGTATATAAAAGAGTAGATTTTCAATTTCTAGCCAGTACAATGTTCAGATGTCTCAGTATGGTTAGCAATTAAGAAAGGATGTGCTAAATATTAAAGAGTTAACACGAAGACAAGTGCAGTAAAAAAAAAAAATGTACCTAAGTGGCGGTTAATGCTTTTACAATACCTTCTTCCATCCTCGTTAATTACTCTTATCAAACAAACACACTCGGATTAATGCTTAAAAGGCATCCCAAATATGATGGTGAGTAGTAGCTTTGATCAAACACAATTATGATGCTCCTTGAAAAATCATATAAATTGATGACAAATACGAAGTTAAGATATACATCACCGCATCCTTGGAAGGAAATAAATATACATTACACAAAATGATTGCTAACTACTGATATAAACAAACGGTATTCTTTCAATAAAGTAAAAAAAAATACATACTACACAAGACAAACGTATACACATCCTTAAACACACACACACACACACACACACACACACACACACAGTACAATACAATATACATCTAAAAAGCATACAACACAAAATATACATACATAAAACACCCTTTAAATAAAATAAATAAATAAATAAAAATTACAATAAACATCTAAAATGGAGGCAGTGACATCAGTGCCCTCTCCGCGTCAGGGAGCTGCTTCCCCTGCGTCTGTCTCGCGTGAGGGTGAAGGGAAGCCCGCGTCTGACCAGTGGCTCCGTCCAGGTAAGTGATTAGCAGGTGCCTTTGTCACCATTAATTAATTTTCCAAAACCTGTGAGACTGAGCACCTCACACCATTAAGGGGACGACGACCCTCACGTCAGGCTTCAGCTGATGATGGCGAGGAGGTGAAGGACGGGAGGAGGAGGAGGAGGTGGTGAAGGAAGGACGGGACGACAGAGTGAGGGGTTGGGGGAGTCTGGTGGGGAAGATGTTAGGATTGAAAGCTGGAAAGGAAGGCTATTGGTGAGGTTGACAGGGAGATGACTCGGGTGTATTGGGTGGCTGGAAGATGCTACTAGGAAGATTACTGGGGAGGTTGACTGGGAGATGATTGGGGAGGATGTTGGTAAGGCTGGGACTGAAGGCTGAAAGGAAGGGACGTGACTGTGGAGGATGTTAGTGGTTGGAAATTTGTTGAGGATGTGAGACTGATAGAAGTTATTAGGAAAAGTGAGGTTAGAGGTTCCTGGGTGATGTTAATTGGCAGGAGAATGCTTGTGGGTATATAAGAGGGTGGAAGTCATAAGAACATAAGGAAATAAGGGAAGCTGCAGGAAGCCATCAGGCCTACACGTGGCAGTCCCTCAATGAAGTCCTGACAATTATAACCAAGATAATGACGTGGGTGTCCTGCTGGCTATCTTCTGTCTGTCAGAGGCTCTACTTACTTGTTAAACCTCACCCTGTTAGCTGACGCATTTTTTTTTTTCTCAATCACAAGCCATTCTGAGACATTCCTTTTCATTCTACAGCTCCATCCCTAAACATTACACTGATTAAGCATTGGGAAGATCTATTTTTTTTTTTTTTTTTCATCTAGATGCTTGTAAACTATGCACGGTGATTTTAGTGGTGTCAAAATGTTGCATATTAAAGAAAAATGAGAAAATCAAGGATATAAGGTGTTCATTTCAACTACTCTATGTCATTGCTAACTCTGAAAATAATAGTAGTAGTAATAACATTGATGATATTACTAAACAAACCTTTCACTTCTGAAACTCTTCCTTACCTTGCACTCATTTGCTCCTCTCATTCATTCTTGTGTGTTTGGAAGATCGTAACTGCCTTTTATACTCCTCATGTGTTTTGGGGGATAAAGAAAAAGGTGTGATCAAATGTTTCCTTTATTTGTTTTTGCTTCAGGTCTCACAAACTCCATACTCAGATTTATAGCAAACATTACAAAGAAACATCACAAGACTTACAACGCAATTTTTTTTTCACTACTGAGACATCGATTTCATTATACACCAAATGTCACTGTGATGTTTTGCTTTTCTTTACCTAGAGCTTATAAATCACCTAATAATTATATCTCATTTACTCTATCGTGACTAACTAATAGCTGTACACGGATGAAGTTTAGTTATTTGTAACACTGATTGCGTTAAATATAATAAGTCACCAGTGTGAATGATGAGTGTGGTCAAGAACATTTTAATAAGCAAGTCAATTTAGCCTTAAAAATACAAATATTATAAAAACTTCCCCACACATACAGAGATGATCTAGAAGTAAAGAATGACTTAACACTATAACATATTGTATAGTAAATAAAACATGGGAGAAAAAAATTCTCTTTTCGTACAAAATATAAGCATTCCAAGGATGAGGTTTCCCAGCCCTCCATTCTGTTAATTTTTTGTATGTGTGGAGAGTGTAGGGAGAATATTAATGGTCGTGTGTTGTGTGAGAGAAGAAGCAAAGAGGGAATCGAAACGTAGATCAGAATAACAAATGTGATAATTGTCTGTGAATGAGAATGCAAGGAAAAAAAATAGTTTGAATATGTATAAATGAAGAAATACATTTTTTATTGAAAACATAATAAGGAAAGTAAGTTATGAGAGAGACTAGAAGAAGAATGAACTTTTAGTGTGAATACAAGGTAGAACAGTGAATTCTGAATGTGCTAATGGAGGAAGAGTAAGTTTTAGATGAAAATAGAGACAGAAAAAAATAAGCTTGTCATATACATTAGAAACTCAGATACACGGAGTTTTGGTCTTTCAGGGGCATTTGTGCAAGCTTGTTTAACTCTGAGAAGGAACCGTGGCGTGTGAAACGAGTTATACAATGAAAAGAAAATAAGACATCGAAACTGAAAGTGAGCCAAAGAGTGGAAGTGAATTTGCTTGACTGTATTTGTAATTTGTGAGAGAAATGAAGACGTTATAAAAAAATCCTACATAATCATGATAAATATTCTAAAGATGGTGCATATAGATTTGAAAATTGCTACCAAGAACACAAACATCAGGATTTACTCATTAAACTCTTTCATACAACGGTGTGTGAAAACCAAATAAAATATGCAGCGAGGAACGAGAGAGAGAGAGAGAGAGAGAGAGAGAGAGAGAGAGAGAGAGAGAGAGAGAGAGAGAGAGAGAGAGAGAGAGAGAGAGAGAGAGAGAGAGAGAGAGAGAGAGAGAGAGAGAGAGAGAGAGAGAGAGAGAGAGAGAGAGAGAGAGAGAGAGAGAATTATTTTTTACCTGTACTTTAGTGTGACCAGGTAAAGGTATGCATTTGGAAAAGGTTTGCGTGACCAATGAAGCGATAAAAGCGTTGAAATAAGTACACTGCTTGATAAAGAAAGAAAGGAAGAAATAGAAGAGAGAAAGAAAGGAAGTAATAGCAGTAAGGTGCGTGAGACAACAATGTTGAAAGAAACGTGAAAGATTGAAAATGTAAACAAGAAAACAGTGAAGGAATATAAAAAAAAAAACTTTGAGGGATTAAAGGACAGAGACAGAGACAGAGAGAGAGAGAGAGAGAGAGAGAGAGAGAGAGAGAGAGAGAGAGAGAGAGAGAGAGAGAGAGAGAGAGAGAGAGAGAGAGAGAGAGAGAGAGAGAGAGAGAGAGAGAGAGAGAGAGAGAGAGAGAGAGAGAGAGAGAGAGAGAGAGAGAGAGAGAGAGAGAGAGAGAGAGAGAGTCTAGAAGTAATGACGAAATACAAGTGAGTGGCTGACTGAGGCTGACGATGGGAGATGCAGCATAAATCGAGGCAGAGCAAGACAAGAGTGAGTGGACGTTCTGTGAGAGCGTGAAATGAGAGTGATGGATAAAGGCACCGGAACTCACAAATCGCACACTGCCATGCAAGAGGAAGGGACTGGCAAGCTTGAATAGAGTTGACAGGTCAGGGAAATTGCCCCCAGAACATGGAATTACGGAAGAGACTAGCGTAATGTTGTCTTAGTAAGATGAGGAGCTTTTACTGAGGGTCCAAGATGCATTATGACACTGTGGTGGATGGATGAAAAAGCTGATATTGTACAGATTTTTGGTGAAGAGACAAGAGAAGATAGGAGAAGAGAATGATAAGGAGAAGAGTAGTGTAATGTTGTCTTAGTGAGATGAAAAGTTTTTACTGAGGGTTCAAGATACTTTGTCACACCTGGTGGATGGGTGAAAGCTAATATTGTACCGATTTTTTGGAAGAAAAGATGATAAGAAGCGAGGAGAACAATAAGAAAGAGAGTGGGGTAATGTTGTCTTACTGAGATGCTTTAACTGTAGCGAACACGAGGCAGCCCTACCAGCTTTACCTTTGCAAGAAATACTCTACCTCCTCCACTGAGAAAGTACCACAAGCTAAAAAGACCAAAAACAACGCATAAAACCGCAGGAAGTAACCAAATAGCTGATGACAATGTACAAAAGACAATCTTAAAAAAAAAAAAAAAACTTTCGCTCCTTCATTGCGAAACTACCGCAAGCCAAGACGGTCGGACACCACGCAAAAAACACAAAGGAGGACCAAACAAGAAGCACTTCCCAACACACAGAGGAAAGGAAGCACACACAAACACACACATGCACAAAATCGCCGGCAAAACCTCCTGCCACGAAGGCTTCCGGCGCGGGCTTCACATGCTGCTCTAAATCACTCTCTCTTTAGGGTCGCCCGCCTGATTTGTCTGATAATTAGCGGATGACGAGTTTGTGCCCCGCGCGGCGACAAACCCGGGTCACGGCAAACGAGGAAAGCCCCTGCAGGTTTTCCACTTGCCTGACGAAGGTGAGGCGGGAGTACCTGAAGGGCGTGAGATGGACTGCGAGTTGGTGTTGGATGAAATGTAAATGAAAGAAAAAAAAAGAAGCTAATGAGCAATGCAGTGGGAAAAATTAAAGATATTTGTGATTGATATAAAAGAAGAAAAATATCAACTGTGCTAATCATGCAGTACGCAACAGTGAATATAACCAGAAAGGAGGAAGGTACCTAAAGATTATTTAGATCACAGGCTAAAACTTCGAGATCAGGGTGATAAAAAAAAAAAATGAAAAAAAAATATTAGGAAAGAATCTTTTTTTTCCTCCATTCCCTAAATATTAACGAATTACTTAAGAAAACTAATTTTATACTGAAAAATCAAACATGAACGAGTTTGTTTACCTATTTCTCCCTTAGACAGTCTTACTACTACACGAAAAAAAAAAATAAAAATACCCTCGCATGCAAGACGAAGCAAAAAGAACACATCTATTTCTACTTAACCAATATTTTCTCATCACCAACTTAGAAAAGACCAAAAAAAAAAAAAAAAAAACAAGAATCAAAGCACAACCTCAGCAAGCCAAACCCCAAGCCGAACCCCTCCAGCCGGCCCATCAGGAGGCTCGAAAAACAAGGGCGGCTAGGCAAGAAGTTTGGACACCCACACGGCCGCAGGAGGAGTCGGCGGGCGGAGGCTGAGGACGTTCACACAAGCCAATTCTCAAGTTTAATTGGCACCACATCCTCTCCCTCTCCTCTCCCTCTCTCCTTCTACCTTCCTTCTACCACAGTCCTCAAGTCAAGGCAGTGTTGTTGTTGTACGGCTGGGTTTTGACACAACACACACACACACAAACAGACAGTGGTAGTGATGCTAGTTATATTAGTACAAGTAGATATAATAAAAACATCAGTAGTAGTAGTAGTAGTAGTAGTAGTAGTAGTAGTATAGTAAACATACTATTAACAAAAATTAAAAATTATTCAGTACAATTATTGCCAACGTCATTATGAGGCCAATATCAAATCATTAAGTATTACATTTACATACTAATTAATTGCGTAACTGACACACTGACTTGCTCATAAGGTTACGAAACATATTTACTATAATTACATTCCGCGAGGAGGGAGCAAATCTGTGCAATATTCTTTTTCTATAAACTATTCCTTCTCCTCTTGACTATATAGTACTTATGAATGAGATTTGGTTACGCTAAATTTTATTCGTACGTTCAGTTTTAAAGGACTCGGGTTTAGTGTTTAAAAGAAGGGACAGGAATGGAAAAAAGAAATCTGACCAGCGTTTTCAAAATGGTGATACGTATGAAAGCAACTTAAGACCACAAGAACATAAGGGAAGCTGCAATAAGCCATCATCCCTACGTACTGTATGATGGTCCCTGTACAAAACATACCTACCTATATCCACCTATCATCATTATCTATAAATCTGTGTAATCTTCTTTAAAAACTCCCTAATGACCCGGTATTAGCAAATATCGATTCATTTTAGCACATCTTTTGATGTATTACTTCCAGACGGATAAACTGTTATGGAAATCTTCAATTTTGTGAAAGACCATTAGTGACAATATTATGGAAGTGAGTTGTCTTTAATTAATTACTTAATGTCTGGTTACTCAACAAACGGCAGTCACTGGAATAAATTATTTCCCATTAGCATTTGTAGGAAAGCTGACCTACTCGCGCACAATGACTAAAATTGAATACATTGTAACTGAATGACGCACTCAGCTTGAATGATTGCCTCTGCTTCCTTGTCACTTTCAACGAAAACAGTAAGACTTTGTTTGCTTCCTACTCACAATGCACACTCACATTACGAACTTTTTTTTTTTCTGTCGATTTTCTTAACTACAACTTGAAACATACGCGGCAGTACAGATGTCACGATTTACCCAAGTGTTGAGTTGTGATGGTCAGATGATGTCACGCTAATCGCAGAGTATAAATGTATAATCAATGAATGGGTCGTTATTCTTCCTCGGACTGAAGGTTGGAAAGCAGTGGATGTAAATACGTGAATAATAAGTGATGTAAAGAGTAGACTAACATAAAGAGTAAATAGGTTGTCTCCGAAAAGCGCTACACGCCTAACACCTTCGTCTGCACTCCTCATTACCGTATTAACTTAAATAAAAATGAAATAACAGATACTGCAATACTCTTTCATATGTAAAATAAAAAAAAAAGTAAATAAAATAAAAGACTGGTTTGAGCGGTTAGAAAAATTCACGTACTTCTTGACCATACAGTAATAAAAAAAAAAAAACTGTTTTTTAACCACTGCAAAATAAAGTATTTGTATTTTGAGTATCTACAAAAAATAAAAACAAAAAACAAAATACCTGTACTTCGAGTGTTACATAAATAAAAAGAAAAAAACACAAAAAGATGAAAATACTTAACTTCAAGTCTCTACAGAATCAAAAATACCATCACTTTGAGTTCCTGGAAAAAATCCTGCGCCACACGTCACGTCTGTCACTGGCTGGGCTTCACAAGATCGAGTTCTTCCCTACTCACGCCCCTCGCCCCTCATCTTCTCTCTTGCACCCTCTCAGACTTCCCTTTGCTCTCCCCTTCTCATCTCACCCTCTCCCTCGCTCATCCTTTCTATATTCACCTTCTTGATGGGAAGTTATGAGCTGCGTGCTTCATCTTTATCTCACTTTCCCGCGGTAACTTGCTCTTTATTCTTATTATAGAAGACTTGCCCGCACTCCGACACGACAGGAAGACGATCTACGGCACCATTCCTCGTGGCCCTGACTCATTCTGTCGAGGTCGTCCGGGCAAGCTGGTGCTGAAGGACGTGTTGGCTCTGGTTTAATTCTGCTGTGTAAAGTTGCTCTTGGGGAAAACGTATTCACGAGTTGTATACGTGGTGAATTATGAAAATGGTCAGTTTTATTGTAAGCGCAACCTCCAAGCAAGGGTTTTAAAACACCAGAGACAATAAGTGAAAAACGTTCTTTCATATACGAGGAATATATATATAACAGGAAGGGAGCCGCATAAAGATACGTAAACATTTTCTTTCAGGAGTGGCGGAGTTTTTCGTGACACTTACTAATCTTCCAGGTAACGACAGCATCCACTTTGAGGTGACATCAAATGGAGAATAAAATCATACGAAAGAAACGACCAATGGCACAAAATTCTACAACCACACCAGCAGTAATAATTGCAATCTTTTGAGTTATAATAATATTGTGACGCTCGTTAGCAAACAGTATGCTTGAAGGACGCATGACCGCCCTTTGTGACACCAGCGCCTCTGCCAACAAACTGGACCCCATTTTACTCAACTTTTAAGGGAAGAGAAATTAAGCAGGTTATTGAGCTTTTCTTTTTTATATTTTATTGTGTCTGACCACCTTCCTTCACACGAAAAAGAGAGAAATATAAACATTTGAGTGATATTGTCGGCTCACAGAACAGATTTGCTTTTTTGAATATTTTTAAAAAGTCTTTATTTTTTTTTTATCATCTACTCAAATGCCTTTATATTAAAAAAATAAAGAAAATAACTGAATGATATATGTAACGCTTTGAAGTACCTCACGAAACAAAGCAGAAATGAAGCAGATTTTCCTCTTCTTTCCCCCAGTTTTTATAGCGCCCGGTCAGTTCAAAACAAGAGAGAAAACAAACCCCTCTAAATATCCTGAACAAAACCTCCGATACCTTGACGCGCCTCACCAAGCAACACAAGGAGAAACATTCAAACACAAGCCAAGCAGGACAACTTTCACAGGAGACTAACACAGCGATAACACGTCACAGGTAAGGACATAATTAGCGGCCCTTCGGTACAGCACCCACACACGAAGGGACTCGAACACCAAGGGACCGCAAAACACAGACAAGCGGAAGCTTTTGGCGTGCCGGCGAGGATGACACAGTATAATATGACAAGCAAGCAACAACCCCCTCGCCCGCTGCCTTTTCCCGCGACACACCTGACGCCGCGCCCCGACAGGTGGTCAGGAGATCCCAAAAAAGCCATAGTGAGTCGGGTGACGTTGGGATCAGGAAGGCGGAGAGGGGGGGGGGGGAAAGGGAGGGGGTTGGTTGGGCTGTCCGTCTACTCTGGGCACGTTTGAGGGTTGGAGAGTGTGAAGCAGGTGCTGATGTGGATTATGTTTAAAAATGACAGTCTTGTAAAGGAAAATTTAGTGTTTTCCATTTTTTTTCCTTTAGTTCTGATTTCTTCCTTCTATTTTTCCCTTCTATTTTTTTTTTTTTTTTGTATGTGTTTTACAGTGTTTCTCTTCTTTCCTCCCTAATGTTGGTGGTTAAGTATGGTTGCCTTGTAAGGCAGGTTAAGGCAATTTCGTGTTTGTCTCCTTTTTAATTTTTGTTCATCTGATTTTTCCTCCTCCCTCTCTTTTCTCTTTTCTGGATCTATTAATTTTCTTCTTCCATGCTTTTCCTTCTCTACTCTCCTCCTCCGAATTTAATCTTTCCTCGATCATTCTTTCCTATATCATCATCAGTCATTGCAGTCTTACTTTTCACGGCGGGTTTAAAAACAAACGGACAGAACCTTTGGAAATAAAATACCAAAACCAAATCTCTTTTCACCAGTTCGTCCTGTCAAGCAGAACCACACCTTCTATTCGTGTATGGGAAGAAAAACTTGACAACTCCCTTTTCCTTCTTTCCCTTTCATTCAAGTCTCTGGGAGCTGGTTACGTCCGTGCCTTTTGTTTGCTTTTCAGGCGGGAAGGGTAAAGCTGCCAGCCCCGTTTGCCTGCCCCTCAAGAAACCGTCCTTCGTCATGCTCCTTTCTACCCTTTCCTTTTCTCACCTTCCTTCCTGAGCTTGATACTTGCTATTTAAAAGTTCATAATGGAAGTAGCGACCCAATCACTTGGTATCAATTCAGAATATAATGTAAGAATGTAAGATAACGTTAAGTAAGAATGAATCTTTACATAGAAAATGTTAACCAAAAAGCATAAGAGAAGCTGCAAGAAGAGGAAAAAAAGAGTAGATAAGTATTTTCTCGCTTTGAAATGGATAAACAAAGATAGTAAAGGATTATGTACGTGTAAACCCACTTATTCCACCACCAAAACAAAGGAATATCAAAAACAAAACATGGAAGCTCCTAACTAGACAAACGAAGCTTCATTTTTTTTTTTCCTCTCTTACATTGAAGAGACAAACATAGAGCCAAAAAAGGTGGATTATGATAGATTCCTTACAGATAACGACAGAGAGGGTGTGAGGTAATGGGAGCCGCGGCCTGACCCTCACCACTCCCAGCTGACATACGATGCTGCAAATATTTCCTGGGATCGGATAGAGATAAAAAAGGAAAAAAGAGAAAAAAAGGAAACATCAGAGTGTGTTCAGATTTATAATAGTGAGAACGTGAGTGAGAGATAATTTCTTTAGTCTATTACTCAACAGAGAGAGAGGACAGTATCAAGCTCATCCAAACTTATTGATTACCGATGGAACAAGAAAGTCAATAAGAAAATTCATCATCAACCCATGTACTTAACTTTCTAAGACTTCGTTATTTATTTGTTTTGGAGCAAGACAAGGTTTGAGCGTCTAGTCATTCCTTGTAAGGGACGCGGAGAGGCGGAAAGAGGCACGGAGAGAGTATAAGGTGCCAGGGGAGAAAGGGAGAGGAGGCGAGGGTGGGGAGCATCGGGGCGGGTGAGGGCGAGAGAGGGAGGGAGGCTGAGAGCGTGTCCTGGAAGTAAGTCAAAATGGCCGATGGTGGCTGGTCGCTCCTATACACAGTGGGCGGCCAGGCGGTCTCCTGTCCTCACTACACCAAGCTTGGTCGCCCTAGTGCTGCCTGGCGGGGCGCTCTCCTCCAGGTGCTACCACTTGACTTTACTTCTCTATCTCTCTACTTAAGCTACCTTGTGTCCTCGCTCGGCACGGCGTGGGCTGCACGGAGGCCGCCGCCGCTAAGACATCGCCAGGCAGGTGTGTGGGAGGCGCAGGTCGGCAAGTCTAGACGGATTCACACCTCTTACTTTTCAATTTTTCCTATTAGACAAAACCAAGGTACACCAACTTATATTTTTCCAGCTAGACTAGCCAGGCATTCACACCTCCACACCTTAAGGAAATCCGAGTTGTTTCCTGTTAGACAAGACTGAGGTTCACCTACGCGTATTTTTGCAGTTTAAAGAGACACAAGACGATACTTGCCGCTCACACAACCCAATCACTTATTTTTCCCGATACCTTCTTTTACGTTTATTCTTGAGCTTCTTCAGACAAACCAGCACAACGCGGCAGGTCACGTCCTTGTTCCTTTTTGTCGGCAATACACTTTTCTTCCCCTTTTTCCGGTCATTCGGTCGAGGACGCAGGAGGAGGAGGAGGAGGAGGAGGAGGAGGACGCAGCAGCAGCAGCAGGAGGAGGAGGAGGAGGAGGAGGAGGAGGAGGAGGAGGAGGAGGAGATAAAATACATTAGGAGAAACAAAGACTCGACGGAGGGTAAAAACGAGTACGATTTTTCCGGCCACAATTGGATTATGGGCAGCGTTAATTTGAGTGGCTGGTGGTGGTCTCTCCCGCTCGTGCCGGCGCCGTGATTCTTTACGTTGCTCACTCTTTACCAAAACCCGTCATCGCCGCCCCTGCTGCACACGCCACTCACGCCGCCTCTCGCCGCCGCGCCGGTTTTCATAGTGCAACTTCTGACACCAGAAAAAATGAAAAGAGCAAAACTATAAATATTCATCCAGATCAGCTCTGTGCGCAGCGATGGAGAGAGAGAGAGAGAGAGA
Organism: Scylla paramamosain; assembly: GCF_035594125.1. Lineage (NCBI taxonomy): Eukaryota > Metazoa > Arthropoda > Malacostraca > Decapoda > Portunidae > Scylla > Scylla paramamosain. The sequence goes on from NC_087168.1 coordinate 19,720,458, forward strand.
GAGAGAGAGAGAGAGAGAGAGAGAGAGAGAGAGAGAGAGAGAGAGAGAGAGAGAGAGAGAGAGAGAGAGAGAGAGAGAGAGAGAGAGAGAGAGAGAGAGAGAGAGAGAGAGAGAGAGAGGAAAAAATGTGGACCGTTTGCCTGCTCTTTAATGCTTTTCAGTGCTACGCGGAGCCGCCAAAAAAATAAATAATTTCCTTTTTTTTCGCACTCGTGACCTCCTGACACTATTAGCAAATTATGGCATAAATGATTGGACCTCAAACTGACCAGACTCTTCGCGGCGGTGAATGGCGAGGCTCTGTGGTTCTGTAGGCACCTCCCAGTGTTGTGTTCATTACTGGCATACGAAATAATTTGGCCCAAAGCTTGTGTACATTACTGGGACCATAAGGGGTAAGCCAAACAATTCTCTGTTTAAGCAGGTTACGTAATGATGATATGCATCCCTTACAAGAGTGTAGAGCATCATTATGTTTTGCTTTTTCTTGGCAGAGTTCATGCACATTACTGACATCATGAAAGCAAAACAAATTAATTTCCTCCCATGTTTATAACTAACATCACAGACTTACCAACTCATTACAAGTGAGGGAAAAAGAGCACCACTTTCTGCTTTTCCTCATCAGAACTTAAATGCATTTCTAAAATCATGAAAGCAAGCGAAACTTCCCTTCTCTTTTCAACTGATTTATATTACAGTCTTAGTAATTCATAATAGGTGACAAAAAAAAAAAAAAACACCACTTTCTTCTTTTCCTGATCAGAAATTAAACACATTTCTAAGATCACGAAAGCAAATGAAACCACAAACTTCCCTTCCCTTTTTTAAACTGACTCACATTACGGTGCTACAAATGCACACAAGAGCAGCTCCCACCAGGGCTTACAGCGGCGTCCGTGCTTGTTCCCGCACCCCAGCCAGCCTCACGACTCGCCTCACGGGACTGAAGAATTATCCCTGTTGATTCCAGCTCGCCACAGGTGGGCACGCGCCTCACACAGAGAATTATGAAATTGAAATGCATAAAAAGATGTCACACGAGTGTTATTCCGGGGGAGGAGAGCTTGGGGGAGGCAGGGTAATGAAGGCACGGCGCTGCTAATAAAAAGGTACATTGTATAGGGTGCCGGGGAGTGGTCAGGTGGTGTGTGGTGTACGGGAGGAAGGGGACGGCCGCGTGCAATTTAAAAGGATAAAAAACAGACAAACATATGAGCCGATTACGAAGTTCCTGATGGTGTGCTTGTGTTCTTTTGCATCCACTGACACTGATTAATTGAGAGATCGCCCTCTCGTCCACCCTCCTGTGCTTCTGATGAGTGTGCGATGGTCGTAAGCAAGGAGGAGGAGAGAGTTGGATAGCATTTGTCATCTGAAAACAAGGCCTCTTGGCGCGCCTTTCAATACAGGACTAACATGTAGGGAGACCACTTCTCTGAGGCATCCATTAAGACGCAAACTTAACCCTTTATAAAGCACGGCTCTACATTGCAATATTAAATTCTCAATCAAATTATTTTATTAATCTAATGTTACCTAATCCACTGTAGCGGTGTAGAACAAGAGATATACTTCGCAATAAACAGATGTGAAATATGTCAGTATTTTTTTGCTACTCACAATGACTGAGCAAGGGTTGAACAGGTGGCATATTTGGTGATAAACATGTAAAATATATGAGCCTTTTCTGCTACACAAAAGAACTCGGGCGAGAGAATTCTTTAACATACCACAAAATTTCCGAAGTTCAGCCACCAATAACAACACTACACACATGAATGACCAAATACAACAAATATCGACACAATAACCCTGTGACTGGCAAACTTTCTGACCAGGCTTCGTAAAACGGCAATACAAACTTGGAGCATCATCTCGAGAGACACCCCTGAAATTATTTAGAAAGCAGTTCAGATCTTTTAGTGACCGAAGCTTTATTCTGGCTGAGTAAAACCGTTTATGAGGTAACTCCAATGAAGTAACAACACTCATTAGCAGTCAGACGGGTCACACAGGTTTATCGGAACAGTCTCCCCCTCATTACAGTTCCAGATCCGGAAGCTGACACGCAAAAACACCAGGAGGACATGACAATCGCGACTCGATCCTTTCTCTTCTACACATTTTTTTCTTTTACTCTCCTACATCTTTCTAGCGACATCGCTTTTGTACTACAGCCTCTTGAATTAGTAACCTGGAGAACACAAAACTATCCAACAATTCCCTGTCTTATACTCAGTGTGTCCATGCAAACAATTTTTATAGTGTCTCTCAATGTTAACAGAGGGAGGACAATGCAACAGCAGCTTAAATATCCAGAGAGGGAAAAGTAAAGCACGAGGGAACTCTTTTATAATCCAATGGACGGTCGAGGATGTAATTAGAATGAAATGATAAACGAGTATGAGATGATAGATGAGCGAGAAACGTGCCACTCCTGAGATGTTCTCCTGGTGGGTCATAACGTTTACCTGTGTGTTCCTGACGTGTTCTCCTTACACTAGTGCACGAGTGAGTGGCTGATTAACTGATGCATTAGAAAAAAGAATAAGCCAAAATACACCAGATAGCGCCTCGTGATGCTCTAACCAGGTAGAATAAAAATCATGAAGTTCACCCGTGTGTTCCTGACGTGCTTTGCTTGCATTAGTGCACGAGTGAGTGGCTGATTAACTGATGCATTAGAGAAAATAACTCATAATACACTAAATAGGGTATCGTGGAAATCTAAACTGATGCAGAGAGACATCATGAAGTTTCTGTGTGTTCTTGATGTGGTCTTCTTACAATCTCCTTAAATTAGTGTACGAATGAGTGACTGAATTGATACATTGGAGAAAATAACCCAAATTGCATAGGAAAGGGCCTCTGGAAACTTTAACTTGATGCAGAGATATTGAAGTTTATCTGTGAGTTCTCGATGTGCTTTTCTTAAATTTGTGCACTAGTGATTAGCTGATTAGTTGATTGTCACTCCACTGGGGATTTGAACCAACATTTTGAAAAGAAACATTGCTGGGGGAGTCTGAGAACCACTTTACCATAGAAATAAGAGAAAAATAAAATAAAATGTACCAGATAACGAAAGAATAATTGGTCTATTAATACTGAGAAAGAAAAGAGAAACATCAGGATATGAGAAACTGATTAATTCACCGGCAAATAAAAGGAAATTAACCAACTAATGGATACAAAAGGAAAAGGATATATATCGGTACACGAGTTGGTGATTGAGGTGATTGAAACCTTGATATATTGAAAGGGAAAAGGAAATTGGAGTATAATATTACTTAACTGCTCTTTCTCCAGATTGACAATATTTGAGAGAGAAAAAGTAATTACGACACACACGAGTAAGTCATTGAGTCACTGGTGTCACTCGTGAATTAAAAGAGATCAGGAAAAAATCAAAGCAGACTTATATAAATGATTTCCCCTCGTATCTTGTACATTATGACACGATTAATATTAATGATCTTGATTACACAGGGAGCCAGGAATGCAACAAAACTAGTTAGTCCATTAAGAAAGAAAAAGGAAGGCAGAAAATAAAGATAGGTGAATAAGTTTAAAAACCAATCAAGTAATAGGTAAGGCAGAGTACTGAAGGGAAAATAGATCCACAGATAATAAAATAAATCAGTCAAATAGTGAAGGGAAAGAAGGAAAAAGTAGGAAATTCAGATAAACAAGGACTGGAGGGATGACAAATAAGGAAAATAAAAACAAAACGCATGAAAAATATGAATGAAAAGAACTGGATGAGACCTGTCAAAAAACGAAAGAAAAAGAAAACAAATAAAAATAACTAAATGCACAACATCAATACGACAAACAAATACAAAAGAAAGAATTGAAAAAAATAGAGAAAAAATATGAATAAAAACTGTGAAAAGAACCCAGCCAAAAAACGAAAGAAAAGAAAAAAAATATCTTACAAATAAAAATACAGCTAAACAGATAACACTCAGTACAACAAGCAAACAGAAAGCTACACTAAAACCAAATAACGAAACAAACGAGCCAGGCAAAGAAGAAAGAAAACCACCACAGAAGACAACAAAATACAGATAGAAAATGAAAAATAAAAGTAATAAGTTGACTTGATATTAATTAATACAGCAGCAGCATCACTTAATGGAAGCAATAAGACTAAGGATGGACGGGACATCTTTAGCCTCCTAGCGAACACCTGTGATACAATTAACGTTAAATTAGCACACGGTTAGGATTCACCGACTTTAAATTAGATGATTTTAATTAGACGCCTTAATGATATCGGACGTGAGGATGATGAGTCACAACTATTAATTTTCCCCGAAGCACTTGACTGAGCTGTTTCAAATGTACACACACACACACACACACACACACACACACACACACACACACACACACACACACACACACACACACACACACTTGGACTCAATGATTGGCTAATGATTATGTGGAGCAAATTATTTATTTTTATTAACAATTTCTTCTCTCTCTCTCTCTCTCTCTCTCTCTCTCTCTCTCTCTCTCTCTCTCTCTCTCTCTCTCTCTCTCTTTCAATTTTCAAAGCACCAATACAAGAAAAGAAACGTTTTAAAAAATATTTTCTTTTGGTGTTTTTTTTTTTTTTTCCAGCTACAGTGTCTTGAATTTTTACATTTCCTCCATTTCTTCCTCCATTCCAGGCTGCCTGCCGCTGTGGCTGGGGGTTGGAAGAGCCGCCTGACGCAGGGCAGGTGGCGTCGCTAGCGGCCCTCAGCCCCATCTTGCGGCACCAGTGTCTCGACCACCTCCAGCTTATTAAAATTTCTACGGCAGTAATACAGAGCCAGCTGCTGCTACTGCCTCCACCTGAACTAATTCCAAATGTTACAATTATACTGCTCCTGCGGAAATTAGTGTTATCATTTTCTCTGGTGGAGTCGGCTGGTCGGCCACGTTATTGCTTAAATGCCTTCATGCCACCCAGCCTTGGACGCGCAGTATTACAGGAGGAGAGGAAAATACAGTTCACTTTGTGGGCTTGATTCTTCCGGCGATTCTAGTAACGTAAACTGCGGATCATTGTAAAGCTAACGCGACATGATAATTATACGAGCACGGAAGGCGATTTTATTCTCACGCCAAAACACTGGATGATGATCTGAGGTTATGAGTGCAAGTTATTTATACCAAAACAGCGTAATAATATGAATCTGTGAGTTTAATTTACACTCAAAACCATGGGATAATTCACTGGTATGTGGCAGATGATTATTTCTTTTTATCAGTATACCAGAACACAGCACAAGGGTTTGAGGTTATGAGTTGAAAATGCACTTAAAACCTATTTTATTTATTGAGATCATGAACTGAGATGTGATAAAAGAAAGTAATTCTCTCTTTTTTTGCCTTTAATGAAGACACAACAAGTTACGAGACAGAAGTACACTCAAAATTGTGCTTGTTTTATTGTCATTACCTACTGGGTTATAAACAAAGGGGATTTTCACTCTTACATTTTCATGCCAAAACATCATTTAAAGTCACGGGTTTAAAAAGCATTTTTAATCTACTGGAATATGAAAGGAAGGTGATTATGTCTTACTTTCATACCAAATCACTTTGTAAACACTTGAAATTTACCTTGATAAGATAAGAAAAATATTATCTGTCTTATCTGGATACCATTTCACTGTATTTCAAGTTACAGGCGAAATTTGCTCCCCAAAACGCTTGTACTTATTGGGATAGTCTTTGCATTAACTCTCCCTTTGACTGAGGGTTCGGGGATCATAACTTTCCTTCAACGAGCCCCATTCTGCCTCCTGGACGCCTCGGAAAAAAGAGAACACTGTCCGGTCGGAGCTCATAGTGCCTTAGTGTTCTTCAAACTAATCCTGATCCTTCCGGAGAGGAAAAATATGGGAAAAATAAAAGAAAAAGCGAAGGGAAAGACACTCAGTCAGATGTCCCTCCAAGGCAAAACGTCCAAGCAAAAGAATATCGAGGCTTCGCAAAATAAAAGCGTCGCCAGTGTAAGCGGATTTTGTATTGTGAAAAAGTCTGTAGGCGAGGCAGCGCAGAAGGGAACGACATGACCCGACGAGGATGGCTGCGAGCGAAGGGTGAAAAGAAACAGAAGTGGGAAGGAAGATCAAATAGGCACCCCTTACACCTGGCACACCTTAAAAAATTGTGATTATTTTTTTCATTGTAGTAGTAGTAGTAGTAGTAGTAGTAGTAGTAGTAGTAGTAGTAGTAGTAGTAGTAGTAGTAGTAGTAAAAATAGTAGTAGTAATGACAGAAACAATCCAATAAAGAAAAGACAACATGGATTATCGTAATATTCTTGCAGTTCCGCTTCGAAAGAAATGAGAGGAAGGTAAATACTTGGAACTACAAAACACACCTCAAAAAGATAAGCCCAAAGAAGACAGTCTACACCCATGAAGCTACTGGGAATGAGGAGGAGTATGTTAAAAGAAACCAACGCCAGATCGAAGGAAACAGATTCTGACTCCTCACGGTTTACTGGAACAAATATTTCATGAGCAAGATTGAAGAACGTTAAGTGGAGACGCAAAATATCTTAATAGCAACAGAACGTGACAAGAGAAAGCGTCAGATTAGTTGGTACATATTCCCTTAACTCTTTCCATAACTACCCACGGTTTAGAAAAGGAGGAATTTCACGAAAAAGAATGAAGAATGTGAAGAGGGGACACAAAATACCTGAACAGCTACAGAACATGACAAGGCATTAGATCAAGCTCCACATTTCCTGAAGTCCTTCCTCAATTATTGTTCACGTTACAAATCTTTCACGACCGGGAGCGAAGAATGTCAGAGATGAAGAACGTCAGAGGCACAAAATACTTAAATAACTGTGGATCAAGCAGTGACATTATCTCGTAAGCGGAAGTAAAGCAGGATTAGAGAAAGAAGTCTGGCATACTACGCTTGGAGATTTGAATACACTTGTCTGAAAAATTACCACAAAAAAAGACAACAAAAACGCTCACTTTTCATAAAACGCTGCGGCAACAAGAAACTGTTAATGAAATGCTGCGATAGAGGAATAAGAAGAGACTTTAGAGAAGCAGTAAATGCAAAACAGTGACTTATCTTCAAAATCAAATGAAGCTGCTTATTATACAATATCATCTGAGTACCATGAAAACTAATCTAACAAAAATAATATGTCTGATTTACCTAAGGCGTTTTAATTCAACAAAAATCGTGTTCATGGCATTGCAGAAAGTAATTTTTTTCGGAGCTAAAATAAATGGTAAAATAGATAGATATAAATAAATGAATAAATAACATTCAATTAAACACGGAAATTTAGAATAGTATTTAGGATTTATGATGAATTTCAGTTAAGGCAAGCCGGGAATATTTCGTCCATCACCACAAGAAGGAAATGGACTTGAGCGAGCCATGCAGTGTGTGTGTGTGTGTGTGTCACGGCACGCGAGCAGTTACTGTGGCAAAAGATTCAACGACTGGGTGGAAGAGGAAGCCATGAGAAGTAATCATAAGGGAAGAGAAAATTTCAGGCTAACATGAAAAGCCGAGATTCTTTGAAGTTATTTTTAGCCATATAGGGACTGGCACCTTCTGTATACCTTTTATATGCATATACTATTCAGAGCCTCTCTTACAGTACATAAAAAAAAGCGGAACCGCCTTGCTTGAAAATTACCTCACAAGTAACGACATGATTTAATTTCCAATACCACGATAAAACAAGTGGGACTAGGGAAATCTGGAAGACGCGGAGGCCTAGGAATGAGACTATAGCTGTGTGTTGTTACTCACTGGGGAAATAACAGACACATACGCACACACACAGCTCGGCATGCTTCGATGGGATTAATCTCCTAAGAGCAAGACGTCCCGAGGCCCTGGGAGAGCGACCCTCTTCGTCAGGAGGCGGCGGCGAGGGGCGGCACCGGTGGTCGGGCAGGTGTTATCCATCAAGATGGTCGTTAGGAGAGGCGGCGGCTGGAGCACGTGTCCGCCGCGTCCTCGAGGGCCATTAGTCTTCGCTGCTTTGCATCCTAATGGCGAAGGGGCAGCCTAGGGGCGACAAGGAGGGCGTCCGGGGGCGGGAGAGTAATGTCTTAGCATTCATCACCTCGAGTATTTGAGATCCTGGCGCAGGAAACACTTGTTCACCTGTCCTCGAGTGGGAAGGTAGTGGAGAGGGTTGGGTGAGGTTATCAGGTCTATCTTGCAGCAGCTGCCGCGCCCTGGACAGTACCCCTCGGCCTTGACGGTCACGGGGAGCTAGTCGATGCCACGCATTGGTATCTATATTACTGGTTCGCTTGTGTCATGAGAACGGAGACAACAATGCAGGTATAGTAATAATAATAGTAATAGTAAAAAATTATAGATATGGTTTCCTGTTGCTTCTCTTTCTCCTATTAGTACTTCCTTCTTGTATTAATACTACTACTGCTGCTGCTGCTGCTACTACTACTACTACTACTACTACTACTACTACTACTACTACTACTACTACTACTACTATTACTACTACTACTACTACTACTACTACAGAAATGGGAACGGCCAGACATTCAAGATAATCTACGTTGTCCATGTGTTAATTGTGTCACTCTATTACAACAACAACTACTACTACTACTACTACTACTACTACTACTACTACTACTACTACTACTACTCCTCCTACTCCTCCTCCTGCTCTTCCTACTACTACTACTACTACTACCACTCCTGCTCATCCTCCTCTTCCTTCTTCTCCTCCTCCTCCTACTACTACTACTACTACTACTACTACTACTACTACCTCTACTACTACTACTACTATCACTACGGTTGTTGTCGGGAAAGGTGAGCGCACGGGGCAGTGTTACCGGCGCGGGCCTCGAGGCAAAAATGTCAAACTGATGAAGGTTGACTGAGAGAAAATTGATATTGAATAATTCTCGTCTTACTGTAAAAACATCCAGAAAAAAATGAAAAGTCAGGACCAATTGTAGATGAATGTTTGCGAATATAGAATTAAGTTTAGCTCAACCAAATGCGTTTCAAGCACAGTATAATAAAAATGTTATATTATAGAATGCATAAATATTTGCATATATAAGAGAGAGAGAGAGAGAGAGAGAGAGAGAGAGAGAGAGAGAGAGAGAGAGAGAGAGAGAGAGAGAGAGAGAGAGAGAGAGAGAGAGAGAGAGAGAGAGAGAGAGAGAGAGAGAGAGAGAGAGAGAGAGGAGAGAGAAACTATACAACAATAAACGATATAATAATTTAAAACAACACGTGTCGACATGACGAAAATTTTTACATTACGACTCACTTATCCAAGAAGAAATAAAAAAATGTTCTGTTATGAAGCATGAATAGAAAGAAAAAAGGAAGAAAAAAAGATAATGTGCCGCCTACACTTTAACACAGTTTGCCACAATTCCCTGCAAACCATAATTGCTCAACACGACACTATCCTTGACTATCCTGCAACACTTCCTCTTTCTGCTCGCTTGCCTTCCAGACTCGAACCTTCTTTCGTCTCCTAGAAAAGGTATCAAGGAAATTTCACTGATTAAAATACTTTTTTTTTTCCCACAATTTCCGCTTCATTTTTTTTTTTCTTAGAGGGACACCTAACAAGAAACTTCATTGACTAAAAAAACATTACTTTCTACCTTTTCAACTTAGGTTTTTGAGAAGAACAACTAAACAAGAAACTTCACCGGCTCGGATATTACTTTTTTAACCTTTTCAAACCTCATTCTGTGAGAGCTACAATTATCAAAACATCATTTAATATTTTCCTTAACTTTTGTACTTTGGTTTGTAGTTCAGTACCGCCTCCTTCATATAAAACGAAAAATAACCTACAGAAAGTCACCGAAACTCTACACTCTTCCCTTCCCCAACACCTCTGTCTGCCGTCCCAGTCTGCACACGCTACACCAGCCCACACCCACGCCCTCCTGCTCCCTTCCCAAGCACGAGCTCACCGCTGGAGGCCCTGGCGCGGCTCACATCGGCAGGGAACAAGAGTACTACACAGCAGCTTCCATGCACAAGATTGGGCAGCAGTGAGCATGACTTCTACAACACTCTGGACATGAAAGAAAAAGCAAAACAGAATCTAAACTTTTCTTTCCTCCTCCTCCTCCTCCTCCTCCTCCTCCTCCTCCTCCTCCTCCTCCTCCTCCTCCTCCTCCTTCTCTTCCTCCTGCCTTGAAAAAAATATATGCTGTTTCTTTCACTTCCTCCCCCACAAAATACTAAGAAAAGAAGCGAGGAAGAGAAATAGAAAAATACAAAGCGAATAAAAAAAAAAATGTTCCCTTTCTCCCACGGAAATATTAAGGAAATACGTCAAAAGCAAATAGAAAAAAAGTACATCCTTTCTTTTTCCCCAAAATACCCTAAAACAAATAAATAAATAAAATATATATACTCATCCAACACCCACATAATAAAACACCACCACCAACACTAAACACCATCTGAATAACAAGACATTACACGCCACGCTTGCTTAACATAGAGGAGGGATTAGGAGATAAATAAACGTGTATATATTAAAGATGACTGCGTGACCTTGAAAGGCAGGGCCAGACAGGGAGGAGAGGAGAGGAGAGGAGAGGAGAGAGAGAGAGAGTGAGTCTGCACACCCTTGCTGGGGGAAGATCGCAGGTGTGAGGGAAAAATGCCACAGGGGAAGACTGAAGGGAGCAAGGGGAGCGGTTAACCACGGGAAATATGGTGTGACCTAGTGGGGAGCTTTTTGAGGAGGAGGGAAGGGAGCGAGAGAGAAAGAGAAACACACAGATAAAGTGGAAGACAGTGATAGAAAGAGAAACAGAATAAAGAATTGAGAGAAAGAACAAAAAAAGAATGCATATCTCTTAAATGGAGGAATGTGTGTGTGTGTAAGACGAGAGAGAGAGAGAGAGAGAGAGAGAGAGAGAGAGAGAGAGAGAGAGAGAGAGAGAGAGAGAGAGAGAGAGAGAGAGAGAGAGAGAGAGAGAGAGAGAGAGACCAGACAATTACCATTAGAAACACAAATATATGCAGGTGTAGCACTGAGGTAGGGAGACGATTCATAAAACTCATTAGCAAGACAGGATGAGATAAGCGACAATAATATAAACACTCACTAAACAAGAGGAGAGAGGGATTTGTGGGTAAAAAAAAAACAACGATAGAGAAAATGAAGCATTGTTCGGTTAGCGTAGTAGTAGTAGTAGTAGTAGTAGGAGTGGGTGAGTGGGGGAGCGTGGCAGGGTGGTGGGTGGGTGGGTCGGTAATAACTGCTCAGTGGCGGTTCTCATATTAGCGATAACTGTGGCGGCGGTAATGATGGTGGCGGTAATGGCAGCGCTGGCCTGAGTCGCGATGGTGGTCATCATAGTATTAATCATATCCGCGGTGTAATGACGGCAGTAAACAGAATTACCATTGATAATGAAAAACGTTCTATTAATACTAACTACTACTACACTACTACTATACTACTACTATTACTACTACTACTACTACGGCCTGAAGCTTTGTGTCCACTTTACAAGCAAAAGCCGGTGAGCTGCAGCCTGTCACCCTCTCACTTCTCGCCATTTCCTCCCAAGCGAGCCTGCTGGGACTAAGGCAGAGCTTCCCCATTTGGCAAGGCGGGAGAGGGAGAGAGGAAGGTTGAGGGCGGGCGGGCGGCTGGCTGGCTGGCTACGCTGCCTTGAAAGATCCATCAGGCTTTACCCTTCTCGAGGCAGGATTGGTTCGTTTCAACAGTGAGTGACATTTGGAAATAGTATATTGATCCCCCGGACAGGAGTCAACAATGCCACCTGTGCCGACACCCACTGAAGGCCGCACACACGCCGCTGCTGCAGGAGGCGGAGGAGGAATAGGAGAAGGAAGAGAAGGAGAGGAGAAGGAGCCTCGCTGCACCCCTGGGCCCTCCCCCTAGCCGCCGCGGACGAAAGGTGACACCTAGAAGGGGAAGAGCGAGAGGAGGAAGAGAAGATGAGAATGAGCAGACGAGATGAGAAAAGGGAAAACGAGAGGGAAGGAAGGAAGGGTGAAGCAAATAAAGACTAGGAAGAGGAGAATAAGAGTCGGGAAAGAGGCGGGAAATGCAGAAGACTGATCATGTAAGGCAGTGACGAGGGAAGGAGGGCGCGCAGGAATTGGTAATGAGGGAGAAGTAGAGAAAATCTGGTGTTTTCGTGAGGAGGTAACAGGTAAGTGACTCTACGAGGCGAGGGGAGGAATGACCTCTCAGGAATATACACGAGAGAAATTAAGCGATTAGTTGACGCAGCCCCTGATGGTGAGCGCGTAAGAGGAACGTAATGCCAAATCTTTCATTCATGTCAAGACGGTGGAGGAGAAGGAGATTAATGAGAAGGGAAGCGGGAGACACAGTTATCTTCTCCGAAAACTGACACCCTTCAAGATAAAATACTTTTCTTTTCAATTATGACACAAGAACGCCTCCATTATTTGCTCCCATAACAGAATGCTCCCCAGCTTTTCAGAATCGTCAGGAGTGTGTTTTGCTGATACTCCAATCTCACTTGCAAACACTCGAGCAGGTTCAGGGTGTCTAAATATTCCGTTTGTTTTTGGTGAAAGTTAAACAAGGAATAGCAAGTTTTTCATCAGGTTAGGAAAATTTAACTATGCTGATGAACTCTTAATAAAAGTTAGTGTTCTTTCTTCTAAGGAGGCAAGATGCTCACGTACTTCTGTATTACTTGGGCTCGTTCTGCGTCTGGAATTTATTTACAACCTTCCTGTCGGAGTAATGAATGCTAAAGTACAACATAATCTTTCCCGCCACAGCCACCACCATGATCTCACCGCCAAGATAACCCAGCAGACTAAACCCTTCGGCTGCTGCAGCTTCTCAAATTTGATAAAATAATTTCGTGAAGTTTAGAGTGTAATTTCCAAAGGCACAAATAACAACAAGAGTAGTGATCAAGTAGTTCGAAAAATGCCTGTAAGCATTAATTTTACTCGACTGAATAATGAAAGAATACTCAAATGAAATAAAAAGTGTCATATTATCATTAAAAGACAAAATGTTGTGGATGGCAGCAGGGAAAGCAGAATTTGCAGCAACACTCGCGTTGAGGCAAGTGCAGGAGGCAGGTCGCAAGACTCCCGCCGCGGCCGCTCTGATGCCTCGCCGGACGGCCACCAAAAAATGTGGTACAGGCAGTTAATACCTGTTGCACGCGCTAATGAGCCACGGTCAGGTGAGAGTTCATTGTTCGGCGAGCACTAATCTGAAACAGATGTTTACACAGTCAAATTAACTTTAAATTCAAACGAATGCAATGGAGTGCAAACCATCACCGTGAAATTCGTAATGCGTTTCGCTACACGTAAAACCTCTTTCATCCGCGGTGGTAATATATTTATGTCAATACGCTCCGGCTCTACATTACGTGGATGATGAATATCGCACGGCGCCGAGGAGCGACACAAAGAAGGGAGTGCGTCCTGGGCTGGAGCGCCAGCCTTCACCTGGCAGGGCGCTGCAGCTACAGGGACTCCAGAGAAGTGCATGCGAGAGAGGGAAGGGGCGGCGTGTTTACCTTTTCTGGTGCGAACACGTCCAGGTGTGAGTGAATGGCTCTTTTATACCTCAAGTAGCGGCCACCCACACCAGGCGCCCGCTGCCCACCCCTTGCCCTCTGTCAGTGTGTGTGTGTGTGTGTGTGTGTGTGTGTGTGTGTGTGTGTGTGTGTGTGTGTGTGTGTGTGTGTGTGTGTGTGTGTGTGTGTGTGTGTGTGTGTGTGTGTGTGTGTGTGTGTGTGTGTGTGTGTGTGTGTGTGTGTGTGTGTGTGCTTGCGTGCGCGCGCGCTCTCTATCCCGTGCATTTAGCACCTGTGACGAGCGGCACCTGAGCTGATCATGATTTAAAAACTCCTAATATCTCCCGAGAACACACGCTCCCGCATCTTTGGGGGGCAGTAGTCGAGTCTGAAATATTCAAAGTATTCCAAACAGCTCTAATGGAGGATCAAGACCCGACGAGCCTTCCCGGCGGCGGCCACGCCGCAGGTGGATTCTTGAAGGTTATTGGTCGAGCTGCCGCTGCGGGCATAATGACGTCCCGAGGGACCCGCCGCCGACCAATCGCAGGCCAGCAAGAATCCTTCAATTATTTACCTCCGTTAAGGTTGGAAGGCTTAGCTTCCGTGTCCTCTTTCGACATTTTCTGCATTCATAATGGAGCGAGGAATACTGGATGTAGCAAGACGCCTGAATTATTACGAGAGGGTCGAGTCTTCACGCCCGTCGGTGCCGCAGCACCTTCACCGGATAAAAAAAATCAGCATAGATATCTGAGTGACAGTAGCCTCTGAACGTGTACAGGCAAGTCGACATTAAGTATCAATCGAGCCACTTCAAGCAATGATTAGCTTGGTTATCTTTTATAAATGTCATATTTGATTACAAAGTCGTAAAAATAAAGAGCTTTGCGCCTCACCGACACCCGCCAAGCAAAGAGCGTCTACGTCACAGCTTTCAATTATTAAAACCTCGGACAGTTTCAGCCGTCCTGACACCGCCGCCAAAATTAGCCCCGCCTGACCCACGTGCCGCTGAAGGATCACGCGGGACCAAGAGCTCACGCTCCATACACCCACCAATTTTGGGTTCAACATTAATTCAGCATATGAAGGTTTAATTCCCGCCTCATCATCTTTATCTGGGAGCTGCCTGTGTCCAGGGGCGGAGGAGTTCCGGTAATGTCTTTGTACCGGGCAGGACTAGTCTCGCCGGTGTGCACGCAGATGCACATACAGACTGGTGCAGGGAGGCAGGGTTCCCGTACCTGGTTTCAAAGATACTGATGATGGCGATTCCACACCTGGGCGTTGTGAGGCCTTACTGGTGAACAGATCTTCCCGCTTGAATTGTCAACATTATTTTCAGTTCTGCTACTACTGCTGCTTCTACTGTTACTACTACCACAGCTTCACTTCTGCTACAACTACCAGCACTACCGTACACAGTGTACAACCACTATCACTATTATATCACAAACAAAGCGTTCAAATGTAGGAAAGAATATATATGTATATTTCAAAAGATCAAGTGTGTGTGTGTGTGTGTGTGTGTGTGTGTGTGTGTGTGTGTGTGTGTGTGTGTGTGTGTGTGTGTGTGTGTGTGTGTGTGTGTGTGTGTGTGTGTGTGTGTGTGTTTGTTGGAGGGAGGGTGGCGGTGCGGGGGCGGGCACGCTGCATTCATGGTCCACCTGCTGTTGCTGCTGCAGCCTGCGGCGACGGGGTCGTGTCGGCAGGAGCAAGGCGCGCAGGGCCCCGGCAGTGTTCGCGCGGGCGCGGCTTCCCCCGTCGTGCCCACCAGGGTCGGCGTTCCCGCGCGAGCCCTGTCGTCTGAGAGCTGATCTTTCCTCTCGCGTCGCAGGTAAAAATGTTGTTTCGGAACTGCATCGGTGGAGGTCGTTTTTCATTTCCTGTTTATGTGGCTTTATTCTTCCAGTTTAAGCCTTAAATAAAATATATATTTTTTACTTCGCATATCAGAAATTCCGAAATACATGCGATATTCATGAACAAACAACTACATAATCTGCCCACGGGGCCACCAGGATACTCGACAAAGGAACCACGCGGATTAAACAACGTATAGAGTTTCTTTGCACTGAAGATCACTTAGTTTAATAACGCACACTTTCTACATCGTAAATTAATACCTGCAGTGTTTTGCTACTGTTAAAAATATCTTAAATTTTTTTTTACTCCTGATCCTTTTACATTTCTCTCTTTCCCTCGAAAATGTTCTCTGCCACTCTCTTTTATTTACCTTCGCTCTCTCGCTTGTGCGTCTCCCTTTGTGGCTACTTCACATTTACCTTTTCCAGCCCTAAGTCTCTTGCCGGGCACACCTCAGTCTGGCAGGGGCTTCCCTTCCCCTGTCCCTCATGGGTCTCTCCCAGGAATCAGAATCTTTCTTTCCCAATCACCTAAAGCTGCCTTGCTTTCCAATGAAACTACGCATTGAAAAGTGGAGGAAGCAATAAAGATCATGAGGTTAATGTGTTAATTACTGGAACACATACAAATCACAATGTTAAAAGTACATTCAAAGTCTCCAAATATTTAAGTCAATGGAATGCTCAGTTCCTTTGTGTCCGTTGATGGGGCAGGAAAGAAGAGGGTAAGGAAGGGTGGTGGTGCTGTTGGTGGTGCTTCCTGAGATGGGGGGTGGGGCGTAGAAGGGAGACGGGGCGCACCTGGCGTCGTGGGAAATACCTGGCAGGACGAGACGAGTCCCATCACAAGTGTACAGCGCAGCTGGAGTGTGATTCCGCTGCACTACCGCTAAGGAAAACTCCCAATTCGTACAGGGAAAAAGCATCACCGGGGAGAAGAACGAGCCCTCATCCACCCACACAGCGACTAACACAATCAACTTCATCTATCAGCGGACAAGAACCACACACCAGACTGACAAGAGTCCCGCGCCCCGCCAGCCTCGCCCCAGCTCACCCTTCACCCGCCCCTAGGAACGCTATAAAACTTGCGGCTTTTATATGGAGAGTGAAGGTGCGGCGCTCGGCTTGGCGTGAGGGAGAAGCATTTTAAGGTGAAATATTTAAGATACGATACATTTGCTTACTCAGGGAAGGTTTACTGAGTGCTGAGAGCTTAGTACTGAGTGGTCTGATTACAATGCCTTGCCCAGGACCACTAAACAGGTAAAAATGTCAATAAACAGGAGCTTATAATAGGAAGAATCCCTTTGAAAATTACTAGACTAGACTGAACTTGTTGGAAGTATGTGCCTTATAGAAGGAAACAAAATCTAGGAAGGTACTGACGAGAGCCTGGAAAGATAAGGGTGTATACGTGGTATTGGCAGTGGAGGACGTGTTGGTGCTGTAGGATATATGGATGACAGACGGACATTTTTACCAAAGAATGAACATTACTCATACAGGAAATAAACCAGGAATAACCAGCACGAATAAGACATGGAATAGACAAGTAACAGCGGTAACCTTGCGTGTGTAAAATCCACAAACTTACGCACATTTTTCCCCATGACGAAGCGAAATAGAAACTTGAAGAATAAAATATCAGACGAAGGTGCATAGATCAGAGCAAGTGTACGACTTAAAAGACGGTTGCGAGAGTGTCAACAAGGGAAGTACAGGAGAAGAAGCAATAAAACAACTCGATAAGCATAGAATAGTCAGATTTGGCAAACTGAGACACACCAAGAGAAAGAGAGAGGGAGAGAGGGGGGAGGGAGTTCATAATGTATTTTTCTTCACCGCACAACACTCCTCCGTCTTTCCACCGCCGCCGCCGCCGCCACCGCCGCCACGTGCAGGTAAACATCGAGTCTTAGCGAAGCAGTGCACCATTCAAAATTCATCTTAATAGCTGTCATAAAACTCGCGCACTGGTATGAGGAGCTGAAACTTAAATATTTGTTCATGACATTCTCTCTCTCTCTCTCTCTCTCTCTCTCTCTCTCTCTCTCTCTCTCTCTCTCTCTCTCCATGTAACACGCTCAATCTGGCCTTGTGAATCAGCTTAAAATTGTGATTATTTCCCGCAAATTTACACTTTCATTTTTTTCCTCTCTCCCTCTCCCCTCCCCCATCCTTTAGGCCGGTGTGGGGCACGTCGGGGGTTTCAAGAGGGGTTGGGGGATTGGGGGGGGGAAGTCTGGTGTCCTCTCGGGATGACTAATTTGGGACACACTATTGTTATTAATCCGTCCTCGGGTGTTCGTGTGCCATTTCACGCAGATGATTTTTCTCATGAATATATATTAAGTGCACGTTTGGCTTTTTTCACGTGGCTTGTAGGAAAAAAAAATGGCAGAGAGAGAGAGAGAGAGAGAGAGAGAGAGAGAGAGAGAGAGAGGAGAGAATACAACGCTAATGTATGACAGAGAGGAGCAAGGCCGCTGCTTCACACAACACACCAAACGTTTAGTGAGTGGAAAGAGAAAAAGGCGCTAATTTACAGAGCGGTGAGGGCATTGCCAGCTAACTCACGCAGCAGAGAGAGAGAGAGAGAGAGAGAGAGAGAGAGAGAGAGAGAGAGAGAGAGAGAGAGAGAGAGAGAGAGAGAGAGAGAGAGAGAGAGAGAGAGAGAGAGAGAGAGAGAGAGAGAGAGAGAGAGAGAGAGAGAGAGAGAGAGAGAGAGAGAGAGAGAGAGAGAGAGAGAGAGAGAGAGAGAGAGAGAGAGAGAGAGAGAGAGAGACTCAGCGGATAAGTCATTTTCAGCAGAAGCTCATTGCAAAATTGCCTCCGTAAAAATAAGAAGTCTGTGAATGAATCATAATCTGGCGGGGGTATCTTTCGGACTCTCAGGTCGATGGCGAGTCTGATTGCTCGGGAGGCAGCCTTGACTTTTCGTTGCTGCGATTGGAGGAAGAATGAAAGAGAAAATATTATGAAAAAGATGAAAAAAAAATGGTACTAAATATTTCTAACAATAATAAAAGGTAAAATAAAGTACTAGATATTTCTCAGCGTCCGTAAATTTACCGTACTGCTTACAACGAAATCTTGGACTACAGGAAAGTAAGTTATGTAGCTTGATTTTGCTTTGTAATGCTTTTGGTACCATTTTTTTTTCATGAAGCATCACTTTGTTAATATCTTAAAGCTGAAAACATGAATTGACATTAAAATTATCATTTTTTCCCCACAGGGACAAATTTGCTTCTCTGACAATTCACCAAAAAGGCATTTTCTCACTAAATATAATAATACAACCAATATATCCTGACATACAGAAGAATAAACAATAAACAAATCCTCCTGAATAAAGAATGATAAACTTGTCCAACTGTTTAATAAGAGATTGTTTTTCTAACGGACTGGCACCTTCAGAGGACCTTCTATTTCCTCTATTTCCTTCTATTTATCCTGGAACCTTTTACGTAAAAACATAATAAATAGATACTAAGTATAATGATGAAGACCAATGCACAATTATTTCGAAGTCACAGGTCACCAGAACATCAGGAACCGGTGTCAAAATCAATTCTAGCGGCAATGAGAAAGAGCAGCGGGAGGCAAACAGGTGCGCCGTGCAAGACCTGGCGGAGAAGAGGCGCGGAGGAGGCGGGAGAGGCGCTGAGCTTCCGCTATCACCGACCCCTACCTTCAAGAATACAAGCCCAACTCCGATATGCTGCCAGACCTCCTCTCTGTCTATTGCATATTTCTTCTGTTTTCAAGTGCTAACGAATCCTATCGTCTGTTTTACTTCCTATTTGAATATTGTCTTTCCTATCATTGTTTCCTGTCTTCACGAATCATAATCCATCTTTGTTACGTTATCGAAGCTTTTTCTTATCCACTTCTTATTTCTTCATGTTTTTCCACTGTCCTCTCATCCCTATCACTCCTCGTTGTACCTTTAAACTTATGCTATCTACTCCTCATTTCCTCTAAAACCTCGTCCTTAACAATCCTATCCATCCCCATCCACGCAATGCTTAAAACATATCTATTCTGTCCATTCCCAGTGCTCTCTGAAACCTGTGCCTTTTGTTTTCCTATCCATCCATCCCATTCACGTATTTGAAAACCTCTGACTTATCCACTACTTACTCCTTTAACACCCATGCTGTAACTATCCAACCAATGTTAAGCGATCTATTCCACTTATCAAAATCTAACACCACTATTATAACCATCATGAAGTATCAAAGTCTGTCGCTATCGTGCCTTCAGAACTCCACCTGTATACTACTCATTCTCTCCACAATCTATTCCCTAAATCATCCCATTAACTCTCCACAACATATGCCACATAACTCACACCCTACCAGCATCTAGTCCCTTCAGACCACATCATCCACGTCACATGTCTAGTCACCCTCCTTCGCCGCTTAGTATTTCAGGGTTGGCAGCTTGTACACCCATGAGGAAACCGTAACCCCAGCATTCCATTTTCAGGAGCCACACCCAAACCCAGTCCTGAGGTGACGCTCGCTGGCTGCTAGGTCGGGGAGCAGAGGTCTTGGTGTATTAGTAAAAGTCTTCCAGTTTTACTTCTTTCGCTTGTTTTCGGGTCACAGAGGAAGCAGTTTTGATGTGCACTCTTAAGATGGTGGTCGTGCATCATGCTTTTCTGGGTTTATGAAAAGATACATGTGAACTTTCTTCCTCTTTTCTCTACTGACGTGTCTTTTGTGTAAATAAGACCTAAAAAGTTGGTGCTGTATTCTGTTAACACTAACTTCTAAAAGTGTATGGATTAATGAAAGGATGTATATGGAAAATTATACTCTCTTTTAGCACTGTCTTCTTTGTTCTTCTGCCGACTTGGTTCTTTATATTGTTGGAATTCATTTCTGAAAACCGATGCTTTCTGGATTAATGAGCAAATATATGCTAAGAGTAATAAAATTTTTCTTTCATTATTTTGTTTCCCTTCCTTCTTACTGTTATGGGTTTACGTAGATGGGACTTGCAAGACGGTGCATTTTGCTACTCTAATTCACTTCTAAAAAAAAAAAATCGCTTTCTGGATTACCCTCTTTCTTATAATTAACTTCTCCCTTTTTTCTTGTACTGCCATGGACTCGCTTGAAAGACGGCACATTACGCTACTCAAATTCATCTCCACAAACCATCATCGCGTTAACATTTGCAGGGCAGCAGCCTCCATCATGACGGCCTCACTTGTTAAAATAGTTCCGAAAATTATTACATTACAGCATCAGAGTTTCAATTTTTTATGCATCACACATACAACGAAGGTAAACTGGTAATAACATATTGAATTTTTATCATGATAGTATTAATGAATTTAGTAGTTTGAGAACTTTCACGTATATTGAGTGTAACAAGTGGAGTGTGTACCTCATGGTGTTGACTGATTATATTACACTCACTGATACAATTTGAATACATTATATAAAGAGGAATAACAATGTATGTGCTCGTAAATATTCAATAGGAAGGGATGAGACAAAATCAGGCGACTGTATGGATAAGGATGATACATAGACACAGGTATATATGTATGTATACTATATCACATGTAGTTCAACTGGTTCCTTTCGTCTTCCCTTATCTTCCTACGTTATAAAGAAGGTGGACATTACAGTTTTATCATCCGTAAAATAACAAGAAATCAATCCGGAATCATTAAGCATCAACAAGATAATTTATTACAACTTAACCCCCGTAAGTCATAATTCTTCAAGCTGTACAGTTCGTCTTTCTAAGGTTTTGAGAGAAGAGTAAATAAATCCTGTAGTTTTTTTTTATTGTTTCTGATTAAAGTATTAGTGCAGGAAAGCCAGTACTCGCTAAAACATTGCAGTATCTTCACGGAAAAGCTTTGTAACTCCTCAGGTATCTTAATTTTCAGATTCAGAGGAGGGAGCACGAAATGATGTTCCTCTTCCTCCTCCTCCTCCTCCTCCTCCTCCTCCTCCTCCACTGTTGTATATAAATTGTCTCTCAGTCCAACAATGTCCGCAAACACACACACCACACAAAAGAAAAAGAGAGAAAGCAAAATCACCAAATATATTTACAGTTTCTGCGCTGTTCAGAAATATAAATCTTACAAATGAAATCCCTTGAATTGGCACGCAAAGAACAATCAACGCGATACTTTTTTCCTCTTAATAACACTTTCCATATTTTTGCAATCCGCCCCCAAGTATTTTTTTCCCCGAGAACTAAACAGCAACACACGAGCAGAGAAGAGAGTGTTTCCGGCGGTAATACTCGCAATTTGTCTTCTCCAAAATACACACAACTCAGTATATTAAGAACAAGAGGTTTTGTGAGCAGCGAAATGGTAAGTTTGCGAGAAAGAAATGGCTCGGGGAAAATATCATCTGTTTCTGAATACAATGTGGAAAATTTCTTTCAACCTCATGTATTTTTTTTTTCTGATATTCGTTTTCTTACTGGTGGTAATGGTAGTGGTGGTGCCTATAGTGGTAGTTAAAGCGATATGGTGAGGGTGGTGATGACCGTAATGGTTATAATGATGTTTGTCTACGGTGGTAACGGTATTAGTAGTAGTAGTAGTAGTAGTAGTAGCAGTAGTAGTAGTAAAATTAACAGCATAAGCAGAAATAGCAGCAGTCGTAGTAGTATAACGACAGCGGTGGAAGTACAGGCGGTAGTAGTTATAAGCAGTAGTACCAGTAGTGCTGGTGGATGTGGTTGTGGTGGTGGCGTCTAGGAAAAAGTGAAGCCAGAATATGGAGGTGGAAGGGAGACGTGACGTGGGAGAGGCAGTGAGGAGGAGTGGGGAGATGGAGAAGGGTAGTGATGATGGTGGTGGTGGTGGTGGTGGTGGTGGTGGGGCTGCTGCTGCTTGTTTACCATCACTGACGAAAGCCATCTGGTGACCAGGCTCCGAAGTAACTCTGTTATGCCTCCTATTAGACAACAATCTATTCATCAGAGTGACACTTTAAAAATTTGCCAGTGTATATATCCATGCATGACTGAGCTGCAGCGTCGTCGGCGGGAGTCACGTTGGGCGAGTACAGGTGAGCGAGGAGAGGCGGCGGGGAGTAAGCACGCTACCTTTACCTGTCTTGTGCGAGAGAGCCACAAAAGATTCCCCATAACCGGCGGAAAAAAGATTAGAGGAAGGTCCATATTTTTAACTGAGACACGCCACGGACAGCAGAATAAAAAAGGAGAGGAGCAAGATACATATTTTCCACTCCTCCAGTAAACAGAGTGCTATTTTTAGTACATGAGGTTTGCCACGTTACAACTGCTTGTGTTTAAGGTACGAGTTATCAAAGCAACTGGAAGCGATTGGAAAAAAAGGATGTAAATGGGAAGATTCATATTTTTGTAGCCTTTTCGTATCGCAGACTAACATTTTTTATACAGGGTGTTTGCATTGTTACAGTTGCCAGTGTTTAAGAGGCGAGACGGTAGAAAAAAGGGATAGAAATGGAAAGGTATATATTTTTGTATCCTTTCGTATCGCAAACTCCAACACTTCTAGAAAATATATAAAAGAAGGTTAATGTCATTTCCTCAACCTCCTATTTCTACACGATATACGAGAAAAGTTAAATTCCAGAAAGCATATTAGGAAAGTCAGTGTTTTCCTCCGCGCGACTTGAAGCAGCCATACCGCGGCAAGGGAGGAGGAATCGAGTCCTTCCTGATGACTGTGTGGCTGATCCGCCGGACGTGAACAGCCGCTAATTAATGAGTCCTGATTGGCCGCCTCTCCACGCTTTGCCTTCTCGTCATCGCCTCCACGTTTGCCTCTCACTCCACCAGCACCAGCACCACCACCACCACCATCATCACCACCACCACCTGACCGAAAAAAAAAAAGTGCACTGCGGACATAATTTTGTAGGTTAGGTTAGGTAAGTTAAATTAAGTTAGGTTAGAGTAGGTTTGGTTACATTAAAGCTGGGTTGGGAGAGGTTAGGTTAAATTAAGTTAGGTAAGTTAGGTTAGGTTATCTTTTTTTCTCTTTTTTTCAAGGTCACGGTTGCAAAAATAATGAAACGAAATGCGTGAAAAAAAAGCCGACCCCACGAGAGTAGAGAAAAATATACATTCCTTGCGGCATTTTAAAATCACAACAACATAAGGAAAAGTAAAAAAAAAAAGGACCCATGAAAATGCTGACAAAAAAAAAGTATCGCAAATGACAGCTTTAACCAACGACAACAAAAGAAATAAAAAAAAAAGGACCGATGACAATACTGACCTACAAAAAAGCCATAAAAAAAAAAATAACAGTAAATACCCAGTGACACTTAGCACACTATAAAAAAGAAGGGAACAAGATAATCAGGATTTCCTTATGGGAAGTGAATGGAAGGGGAGAAAAGGAGAACGAGGAGAAGGAGGGACCAGGAGGTGTAATGATAAAGTCTTGCATGGCGGAGGGAGGAAGGTGAGGGAGGAAGCCGGACACTGCGGGCTATAAAACACTGTGATCAAGAGGGAGAGACGGGAAGGTAAGCAGGTGGTGCTCTTCCTCCCTTAGCACAGGTAACAAGCTGCTCCAGACACACTGCCGGGTCTTCCTTTGTGAAATATCTACTATGTATTCCTATTATATATTTTGTATGTCCAGTGTGTATATAGGATTCACTTCACATAGAAACCTTACAAGTGTCCTTTAGATGTTTTTTACCTTTATTATTATTTTTTTTTCAGGTAAATTACTCTCTATCAGTTCCTTCCTCGGTGAAATACATACCACTGATTATACACTGTTTATATACCCAACTTTACTTAGGAACCTTAATAGTCAGTATCCTTTACCTGTTCTTGATTTACCTGTATTTTTCATTTTTTATTTTTTTTTAGGTGAATTGCTCTCATCAAGTCTTTCCAATCAGCTCTTGCGTATACTAATGTCCTTCTAGTTTGCTCCTTTCCATCAGTTTCGTTTTTTTTTTTTTAATCATTCCTACTTTATGTACTTTTTCCAAATTTTTCTTATCTCCTCCCTCCAACTAATTCTTTCTTACATTTTTTTTTCCTTTCCTTTCCACTCAAGTTTCTTCTGATCACTTTCTTTCAATTCCTTCCTACTAGCTCCTTCCAGTAACCTTTCCCTTTTACTAGATCCTTCCTAACAGCTCCTAAACAGATCCTTCCTTCCGTTTCTATCAGCCTCGTCCTACCGGTCCTATACAATATTTCCTGTCACTTCTTTCCTGCGACATTCATCCAATTCTTTAAGGGCAAACCTCTCAGAAGTTAACATGACTTCAGGTATCTGTACTTAAGTTATTTTGAGAGATATAACTTCTTAAGGGTTTCTGTAAATAAAGTGTTAATTTCATACACTGGGAAAACCGAAGCAAAGTGAATCGTTCGCTGGATGAGGCCCGAATGAGACTAAGGGCAATGGGAAGCACGGTCGGACTGGTGGGCGAGGCTGTGCGAGGCTGTGACAGGCTGTATCTGGGCTGGCCGGGGAGCACACCGCGGCGAGGTGGTGCAAACTGAACGTCGGCGTCATCACACAAAGTCGGGGGAGAAATTTCGGCGCCACTTTGCAATTTCGAGCAGAATTCCAAATCATTAATCAAATTTGTATTTCACGTGTCAGATAATTATCTTCCGTTCTTGTATATTTCGGCGCAATACCTAACAAATAAGACAAACTGGCTTGCTCAGATGACACACTCAGATCTAATTCTTTTCTTTTCACCATCTTTCCAATGTTCAAAGGACCCGCGATACTTCTAACACAGAGAACGAACAGAAATACGTGAAATGCAAGACACGAATAACTCGGGCTGCTCAAAGGCGAACATGTACCGAAGCAAATTTACAGTAATGACGAGGTAGTGAAATTTTGAAACCTGATGAATCAACAGGTACCGCAGCCAAGGTAGACACGCCATGCTACCTTGCAATACCTGTCCCTCCCAGCAGGAAGCACACTGTCATTGCCTTCCACGTAAAACACACCGGGTAAAGCACACAGTAGAAAAAGTAAGACCTTACTGGCTTTGCTGAGACCCACAGGTGTGTCGCGAGAACCATACAGGCAGGTGAGACTATAAAAACTTACCTCGCTGCCCTCTGCTCACAATTGCACGAGATAAAAGGATGACCGTCTTGTAACGTCCATCCATACACCCTTTTCCCAAACGCACACACACATACACACACACACACACACACACCTGAATGCTACTACAACGCAACTCCAGCATTTGACACTGAAAAATTCCCACACACGTTCGCATCTCGCATCCCACACAGGTGAAGGATGACAGATAAAATTTGCAGGACCTTTCGCTTTCACCGTCAGCGCTTCCTTCCTTCTTCCGTGTCCTGCGTCACTCTGAACCTCAAACCCGCCGCGTGTAGTCCCTCAAGCATCCTGAACTGGTGGCATTGCTCATTTCCATTTTTTTTTTTATATATATACCTTCTTTTTTTACATACATTCCCTGCGGTAACATCTTCAAAGGTTTTATGTTTAATTATTAAGATTAAAAAATTACCTAGATATGAAAAGTAAGTAAATTTGTATCGCTTCTATATTTTTAATCGATAGGAGCCGTGTAATTTACTATATATAAGTCTTATGTATGATTTGTTCAGTTATAAGGATAGAAAATCATTACTTAGATACGATAATTAGCTAAATTCATAATTTTGCGAATTTCTTAAGCGAATGGAAACGTGCAACTTGTTCTGTATGTATTTTATAGCGCTCTGTTTCAAGAGGCTGCCATCATCATCAACAGGACACGTACTAAGAAGGCTACTCAGTTTCAATTTGTGATTCGTGAGGTTTCCGTGCTACTGAAGACGCCTGACTGCATATAATCAATCAGCGATGCTATACACGATATATTTCCAGGCTAGAAATCCAACGCGCGTTAAAAAATACAGCACGAGCAGTCTGACCTTACCACCGTCTCGCCCCTCAGTCACTGGAATCAATACACACATGTCCAGCGGCACACCAAATACTACGTTCAATTACTTAAATTCGATGCAAACATAATATAAACAGGTTTCGGTGTAATCAAGTGGATTGTACGATTTTTTTTTACGTGCTTCATTGTCGTAAGGTAATGCACCTCTCGTAGATTAGTGAGTGCCACCCTTATTTATGTTATTATCACTATTACCACCATCTTCCTTGTCTTGCTTTGATTTATTCTACTCTGTTCTCTTATGATTATCTTTCTAGAAGCACGTAAGTCATCGTATTCGTTATAAACCAACACGTATTCTAGCATCCGGTTTTTCTACAACTCCCTCTTCCATTTCTTGCTTCTACTGCTGCTACCTCAACCTCTCCACCTTCCCTATCTGAGGACAAGAAGGCAGGATGTTAGGCAAGTCAGGGCCGCACCTCCGATACTCCAACCTTACAGGAAAGAAGAAAGCAGTGATTTCAGGACCTGGTTTAACTTTTTGTTTTACTATCACTGTCTCGTTCACTGGCCAAGGTGAACTGCAGGAGTGTGTTAGGTTCAGTTTCTTGTGAGGTGGGTGGTCTTTGTATGGATCACTAACCACAGCTAACTACAATAGATATAAGACCTTTTGTCCATCGTTATTTGCAAAGAAACGCTTTTGCTTCTTAATGCTATATGTAAACTCCTTCTGGTCTCTGTTATTAGTCTACTGTTGGGGTATCATTAGTTTGTTAGTCTATTATTAGTGTAAATCATTACTCTCTATTAATAGCAGTCTCTATTCTTAGTACAGAAAGCAAGCATTTGTCTCGTAATCCTAAACATGAACCCCACACACGTGCCAGATTAAACTAAACTAAACCTTTGTACAATATTCACTGAAACTAAATCATGCATTCTCTTCATGTCGAAAAAGGGCATGAGAGCAAATCCCCTGCGCCTCATAACACATTCCTGCTCCTTGAGTCAATGAGGTTTACCTTTGATCAAACAGGAGCACTTGATTATTTCTTTAATGCGAGCTAATAAGACGGTTCGCCGCTGAAGGTCGTGACGGTACATCTTTCATCGCCTGAATACTTGAGGAGACGAGCCTGCCAGCCGCTATACCTTCCTCCCAAGCCTGGTTATTAAAAAGGTGAGCTGGTAAATCTTTGAAAGCCTACAGAGATGAGACTTTCCAGGATGCATATTTCAGACGCTAGCCTCCACATCACAGACAGAGAGCCAGGTACGACTAACCCATCAAGACAAAGACAGGTGGAAGGATGGATGTGGTTATGTGGTGTGGTGTGGTGGTTCTCCTCACACACACACACACACACACACACACACACACACACACACACACACACACACACACACAAACACGGATATCACACAATGGTCAGCCAAATTGATGACATCTTCGCCTGATTGCCTGATGCAAAAGTTATCCTGCTTCGCCTGATTGCATTTGTAGATTGTCCATTTTAAGGAATTTGACCACATCGACAGAACATTTTTTTCTTCTTTTTAATTTCATTCCCCTCGTCCTACTTACATATAAAAGCAAGCCACAGTCTTCCCTCATCAACAAACTTCCCGATAACCAATCCATGAAGAAAAATAGAAATAAATAAATAACATGAAACTAACCAGTATTTTTAGGGTCTAGAAGTCAATGTATTCACTTACGGCCAACAAAACATTGCAGTGAAAAAAATAAATAAAAAAGACCACGGAACAAAATGTGATTACGATCGCCGTTACGTCTGGAAAATGAGTGCATGAAACCTTTAACACCAACAACAGCGAGTAGATGAAGACATCAGTGGGAATACCGAAGTGCAGTGATCACCCAGATGCGCCTCACCTCAATGACCGATGGCTGACTTAACTATGACTTGCTTACCGTCTCCTTAACCTTATTAAAATAGTGTGGTGCAGGTATAGAGAGTACAAATTTGAAAGAGGATAATTAACTCTGCTTTAGCGTCTCCTCAATCTTATCAATACTTTGCACTGCATCTTCAAAGAGTATAAATTTGAAGATTGATAATTGACTGCTTTGGTTTCTCCTCATCCTTATTATTTAAGCTTATTAGAATATTGTGGTGCAAGTAAAAATCTGAAAGACGATGGCTAATTTAATTTTCTTCTGGCTTCTACTGAACCTTATTTTAGTGTATGTTCAAAGAGTACAGGTCTGAGAGACGATAGCTAACTTAATTCTGGACTGGTTTGGCTTCTCATCCTTATTTAAATTTTGTGTAAGTTTAGAGAATACAAATCTGAAAAATGATACCTAACTCTGACTGCTTTGGCGTCTCCTCCTTATTAGATATCGTGGTGTCGCAATGTTATTTATCAGTTGAAGAGTTAAGGTGCACAGGGAAGGCTTCTGTCACGAGTGATAGTAGAAAACACTCAATGTACTCGTGTTCTGATATTTTTCGCAACAGAGAGAAAACTAAGTGAGGCAAAGCATAGAAAGTATATGTTACTTCTCAATGCAATACTCATTTTAATACAAATCAGAGGCATGAGTGGATTAGAAGCAATTTACGAACACATGATGCTAATTATTAAAGACAGTAAATCACCTGCCTTTATTTATCGATCTTTTTGGTATAGTCTATGATAATTTTTCACGTGTGTGTGTGTGTGTGTGTGTGTGTGTGTGTGTGTGTGTGTGTGTGTGTGTGTGTGTGTGTGTGTGTGTGTGTGTGTGTGATGTAGGTGTAGATGTCATACGCTACGGAGGTGGATCTTCTTCAGGTGGGCAATCCTGTGAAATGAAGGTGATAGAGGGATGCAGCACAACTGAATGAGGGCAGAACAAGAGGAATATGAGCAGGGGTATAGAGGGACAGAGGGAAGGGACACGAACACTCCAGCACTTGAGGAATGTGAGGGTACAATGATATAATCTTTCACGTAACGCTATGGTAAATTCACGCTTCACACTTTAACCCTTTCATTGTTATTTGATGCATCTTTCCTTAATCACGAACCAATTTGAAACTTTTGCTTATTCGTCTATTAATTCATATACTATTTATTTATTGTTCTGCAGCCATCTCTAAGCATTATATCGACAAGAAATAGGAAAATATATTCTTTTAATATTTCCTTGGCTTCTTCGTATGTACTTGTAAATGCTTTGTAATGTGCCTTTAGTGTTGTAAATTGTTGCATATCACAGTGAAAGGATTAAACTAAACACGTCCTTTAATTAGGTCTTCCAGTACGAATAGAAGATGAATACAACCATCACCTGTCTGAACATCTAAAGCATTTCACCTTAAAATCTGGAGGTAAGAACAAATACGCGAGTCAAGAATCCTATGCATGTTGGAGGATCAAAAGCTCTCCTGCAATCCAAATAAAAAATAAACACATTAAATACAGACGGATGTGATGAATTATACATATTAGCTCACGCCTGAGGAGAGGAGTGAGCCTGGAGAATTTGTCGAGTTAATCCGACGAAGATTTTGGAAGCTAATGCGTCGAGTGTCAACAATACTGGAGTTCCGTTGCTGTCGGGAGCTGTCGGGGAGAGGAGGAGTAGAAGCTGGTCGGGTCAGGGCGGGGCGGGGCGGGGAGGGACTGGGCGGTAACAGGAGCACATACACACTCTCACTCACTCACTCACTCACTCACTCACTCACTCACACACACACACACACACACACACACACACACACACACACACACACCAGCAATCACAGCCAAAGGTTCATCAACACATAGTGAAAAGTTAAAAAGCAAAGGGAGTAAGTGCGTTCAATTACTCCCTTTTTTTTCCCCCTTTGAGAAGACAACTTTTCACCGCCGCAGCACACCGGCCGGTTCTGAAGATTTAGCAATTCTTTTAAACTGGTGCGTACTTGGGGATTTTCCACTAGAATACCAAATGAGAAAGAATAACCAGATCCATCATATTCCAGCGGAGTGACCTGAGGCGCGCTCCCTCCTCCTCCTCTTCCTCCTGCTCCTCCTCCTGAGTCTCCCCCGAGCCTCCCCATGTCGCCTCTTCGCCTCCCTGACCCCCGACCACCACAGCCCAACTACACTTGCATGTTAAAAATCAGTCCTCTCTTGCTTTTCCACACTCCCCTCAGCAAGCTTACCACATTTTCCGGGGCAGCTCTTGTCACTTTCATACCTGCCAATAAAAGACAAATTTTTAACTCCCAAGACCTAGGGCGCGAGCAGGAAGCCGGATAAGGTGCAAGGGAATTATCCAAGTAAAAATGGCGGGCATCAGCTTACAGATTGGTTAAAGAAAGCCTGCCTGATAATCGTCTTAGCTCACGCACGCAGTAAGGAGTTCCTTCGTCTGTCTGCACGGGAGTGATCTGTCTTCCTGGTGGCGCTGGTAGACTGGCGGACGCTTAGATGTGTGACGCCGGTATCGTTTATATACATTTTGGCTTAAGTTGGGTTTTGTTTTGTTGGGTTGGGTTGGATTAGATTTGGGTTGGTTTGCTTAGGTTAGGTTCGGTTGGTTTAGGTTAGGTTAGGTTAGGTTAGGTTTAATTTTGGTTTTGGTCGGGTTTGGTTGGGTTGGTTTGTTGTTAGATTGCTTTGTGTTGGATTGGGTTGGGTTGGGTGTAGTTTGGTTTGGTTTGGTTTGATTTGGTTTGGTTTGGTTTAGACTGCACTGTAAGAGACAAGATTGATTCTATACACTTGGTCGATCACAAGTCCACATTCTCTTATCGAAAGAAATCCCTTGTACGTACAGGAACGAATGCAGGATCGAATATATAAAGGACAACATATGGCGGATATAGATAGATAAATAGACAGATAGATAGATAGATAGATAGATTCGTGCAAATATACAGACAGATAGGTAGACATAGGTAAAAACACAAATATATAGATAGACAGATAGATAAATTCACTTACCATAGAACCTTGAAACATATCAAACCCCCCAAAAAGAAAAAACAAAGTAAATAAACAAATAGATAAATAATACAAACAAAGAACTTACATCGGCATCACGACACCTCAAAATCACACACACACACACACATATACAACAGAACTTCTTACTCTTACGTAACCACGAGGAGGAGACTGGGGACGAAAACAGCTACAAGTATTTCAGAAGACCAGCAACCCTACATTGCACTACACCACGTTCTCCTCCTGCTGGCTGCTGTCCCTCGTACTACCGATACAAGCTCTACGATAAGTCCTTCAAAATGTATCGGAGGGAGAAAAAATATGTATCATCCAGTTGAAACCTTCACTACAACACCTGAATACTCGTGCATCCATTCCCAGTGCATTGTCTGTCCCCATGTAAATCGTATGGCTACATGCATCATGCTTAACACCCCTGTTTTCATGCATCTGTAGTATTGGTATGCGTGGTAAATATTGGAAGTCTACGAGCCCGGGAGTAAAATGCACAGTGCTAGCGTGAAAATTCAGGAGGGATCGGATCGACGACACTTAGTTGTTTATAAAGAAATAAGGGAGGAAAAAAAAAGGAAAAGAAAAAGAAGACATCAGAAAGTGACGTAAAAGGAGGAAATAAAGCAGGGACTCAGATAAAAAAAGAAAAGGAAAGGAAAAAACTTCACCTTACAATAAAACTTCACCTTACAAAACCTTAAAAATGGGGAAACAAGAAAAAGAAATAACGTTACAGGAAATAAATCAGGTGTTTTAAAAAGCTGTACATGTCAAGAAAACATGAAAAAAATACAGAACTATACAAGTGATTCCATACTGTGAAGGAAATGTGAAATATGTGAAAGCCTTCATTCTGAAACGCTTTGTCCTCTCATCACGATTATTTTCAAAAGCCACGTAGGTGATTGGTCATGTTACCATTGGTGTTTTTCCTACTGGCAGTCTAGAATTCTTGTTAGACTTACAATAATCATGAAAAACCCTTTGATAGCCTCTTTCGACTAGCGATGGGTTCGATGTGGGCGTTGCGTGGCCTGATGTGAGTTACAGAGGTGCAGAGGTGAGAAAAGTGTGCCTGCTTCAGTATCTCCTCGTACCAATGACGACTTTTTTTTTCAAGGAGAATAATTCAAGACGCTTCTCATAACCTCTAGATATTCCTTTGGACATATTCCTTTGGACTCTCTAGGGATTGGCATCTTGAGTGAGCCTTTCTTTTATCTATTTATTTTTAGCTGTCCTTGGTCAAATTCCTTCTTATATAATAATTAACCCCTCCTCCTTTACAATGACGGTGGTTCTAAAATGATTACCAGATTACGTCACATGACATTGATATTTGTTACAGATCATGAGCTTTTCTTTTAACTTTTAGGCTACATATGATCAATCTATGCACACACATAGCACACATGCACTATACATGCACACACACGTACACGCTCACACGTGAATCCTTCTCTATCATGTATGACTTTCCTTTTCCGGTGGACATTTTTCAGCAAACATTATTCACACACCTGAAGCTAAAAACACGTCCCATACATATTCCAATACAAACTGCTGTATCACGTCCATTTTTGAGGTGTTCGGGGCAGCCGTGGCATAGAGGGCGCGGCACGGACAGGGAATATGGGCATGAGAAATAAGTGAACTGCCTAACGTGAGTTGGTGGTAAGTGGCGGGGTAGTGAGTACATAACACCTGCCTGCCTCTTACGTAGGTGTCCCCTTCCTGTGTTGTGGCTCGCAGGACTTACTTATATCTTCGCTCTCCTGATGGTCTTTTTTTTTTTTTTTTTTATGTAAGAGGGCCACTTCCCAAGGGCAACAAAAATTATGAACAAAAAATAAAAGATTCAATTATTGCCGGTTCCCATGCAAATGTCATATAGAGTAGTAAAAAAAAAATAAAAAGAAGCCTTGGAACGTCCCTCTTGAAAGACTCCATGTGATGAAGGATGGCACACGTGGGAAATAGTAAAGTAATCTTGTTATCTATCATCGGAACCAGTTCATACTCGCCTCCTACTTTGTAACAAAATTCCCAGGGAGACAAAAAACACCACAAAATCCCTCCACACATTCCTATCCCAATATAATATTAAAAAAAAAAAAAGAAAACTACACGAGACCTTCTAATTTATGGCACGATACAAGACCCTTTACTTCACCGCTTTGAGTCTACCCAGAGGAGCATCGGCGAGCGTGCTACAAGGAGACCGTGAGCGTTTTTGAGGTCTACAGGCAGCCGTGGCCTCCTGTAACACGACGCTCCTCCTGAGGCTGGCGGCGACCGTGCAAGGGGAGGCTCTGATGCTCTTGAACCCTAGATGCAAAACAACCCGTCCTTCAGACCTCCTCCAGGCAGTGCGTCTACTCCTTCAGCCTGGCTAATACCGTCAATATCTGTCATAGTATACCTGATGGCTGGAGGAGACGTGGTAGTGGTGGTGGTGGTAGTGGTGGTGGAGAAAGGTGAGGAGGAAAGATAAATTTGTGGTTATACTTTTTTTCTTCAAGGATAAACTTCAGAAGATTAATTTATCCCGTTATTATTGATATTTTCATTGAAACTATCGCGAGGAAATGAGTCTAACAGGGAGGAGTGACAACAGAACACCAGCCACAAATGGAAAATAAACGAGAATAAGATGTACTAATAAGTGCGTGTATAGATACAAACAATACAGGGATTTAAAACACTATATATGAAGTCAACCTAACCTAACTAACCTAAACTAAACTAACTTACTTTAACCACAAACAAACCAACTTACATGCACATTAACAATCATCTCTCTCTCTCTCTCTCTCTCTCTCTCTCTCTCTCTCTCTCTCTCTCTCTCTCTCTCTCTCTCTCTCTCTCTCTCTCTCTCTCTCTCTCATACATACACACACACACACACACAAACACACACACACACACACACACCTTTGCTACATATCAAACATCACCCAAGCACAGTTTTCTCCACGCACGCTCTACACAATTACCACAGTGGGCCTGACCTATGCTATCATCACGAGTGGGGCGGGGCGGGGCGGGGCACAGGCGGGTCAGCTGGAAGACGTCTAGTTTATGACTGAACAAATTTTCATAATTGTTGTGCGTCCCCCTGAGCCTCTGCCTTTGACGCTCGTTTGACAAGTTCCAAGCGAATGCAGAGAAAGACCTCCAGATTTCACATGGGGGGCTGGGGAGTAAGAGGAGATAGAGGGAGGAGACCGGGGAAGGGAGGAAGGGGTAGAGTCGCTGGTTGAGGCCGTGGGGAACGGGTGCGCAGTGCTTGCCTGTGTAGGGATGAAGGAGGAAGGATGACAGGAGCGATTACATACTTAACTCTCAGGCAGTCAAGTCACAACGTTAGAATCTCGACCTTCCACTGCCTCTGCTCCTCTCTCGTGCTTGGCGCCGCGGCTGGCTGCCCACAGAGACCTCCCATGCACCTTCTGAATTACTCCCACGCGTGTCTAGCGCCTTTCTTACTGCTACAATTGTTGATTCTTCCTGTTTCTCTTTCTCATTCTCTTCTTCCGCTCTTTCTGCTCTTTATTCACATTCACATACTAGATAATTACTCCTAGTTGTGTTTTTCTTGTGGTTTTCTTACTGCTACTCTCTCTCTCTCTCTCTCTCTCTCTCTCTCTCTCTCTCTCTCTCTCTCTCTCTCTCTCTCTCTCTCTCTCTCTCTCTCTCTCTCTCTCTCTCTCTCTCTCTCTCTCTGTGTGTGTGTGTGTGTGTTCTTCTCTTGTGGCATCACTAACAAAATCTTCATTTCCTCGCCACATTCACCATAAACATTAGTATTAGCTACACCTGCTGTGACACCACCACCTCCTCCTCCTCCACCTCCTCCCTCCTCTTCTTTCTCCTCCCCGCTGTTCTCTTTAAGCATCACTATCAAAACCATTATTTTCTCACCACGATAATCACAACTTTAGTAACCTAACCACCATTATGAGTCATCACGTCTACCACTATTACAAACAAAAACACCAATCCAAAACTTGTATCCTACCACTACAACCATAGCTAGAACCACCACCACCACCACCATAACAATCATCACCTTTACTACTCTAACAGCCAATATCACCATTAGTACCGCAATTATAACCAGAACCACATCAACCATGAGAGAGAGAGAGAGAGAGAGAGAGAGAGAGAGAGAGAGAGAGAGAGAGAGAGAGAGAGAGAGAGAGAGAGAGAGAGAGAGAGAGAGACGCTCCGAACATGTTCCTGACGTGGCGGCGACAGTCACCAATAGAGCGAGGGCGTGACGGGGGTGTGATGTGACAGGGATTCTTCTCCGATCAATAACAAGGAGGAGAAATGACAATTCACTATGTAATTGACACGTCAATCCTCTGACAAGGCCGGTGTGATTGCAAAGACTGTGATTTGTTAGGGAGGGAGACGAGGAATAGAGAGAGAGAGAGAGAGAGTGGGAGGGAGAGTGAGAGCGGAAGGGGTTAAGGATGAAGAGGGAAGGGGAGAGAAGTGATAAAGAGGGAAAGGTGAGTTGCAGGTGATGACATCCGGAGCCTTATTCTTCAGTGTAATGTGCTGAAGGGAGGCAGTGAGGGTGGTGCGGGGTTGGTGGGGGGGAGGGTGGTAAGGGGTGGTGTGGTGTAGGGGCCTCACTAAGCCCGTCCATCGCTACCCCGCACATCAGTGTTGACAAATGACCCGCGTGACAGCAATTACAGGTAAGTAAATGATTAGCGAGCCGCGCTGACCCATTACACCTCACGCCTTGATGAAAACTGAAACTTTATTATCACAGGGCGCACACACACACACACACACACACACGCACACACACGCACACACAACACACACACACACACACACACACACATCTGGATATCTGAAGATGTAAATTCACCTTTCTTTTGTTTTTTCTCCTTTATTTATTAATTTACTTTTTTTTTGTGAGTGGCAAATTAACAGGCTTTTTTTGTGTAATTTTCCGCATCCATGGCTGGCCCTCTACACACACACACACACACACACACACACACACACACACAATAAATCAACACTGCATCTTGCAAAAAGTTAAGCAAAAGAAATCTTGTTCTGTAAAGAAGTTTTATGGGAATAATCTTCAATAAACTGGGGGCATCATTATAAGAATATGATCATAAGAAGAAGAAAAAAAAAAAAAAAACCAGACTGCAAAAAAGTTAAATGACTTACACACGACAGCTCCCGATCACTTAAAACCAACAATATCATAATAACCCACAAACTTACCCAATCTCTACGAAAGAATTCCCGCTGAATCTAACGTAACCTAACTTAACCCAACGGCTGAGATACTGATAATAATTAAACATTCATACTCTGATTTACATATCTAACCACTTAGCCTCAGTTATAAAAAGGTTAAATTGGAAGAATTATCGGCACAATCATCTCTCTCAAAAGAATTCCCGCTGAACCTTCAATCACTAAGATAATGACAATAAACATTCATACTCTTATTTGGATGTCTAACCACTTAACCTCAGTTATAAAAAGGTTAATTTGGAAAAATCTTCAGCAGAATCGTCTCTCTCTCTCTCTACCACCACCACCACCACCACCACCGCCGCCGCAGCAGCAATGGGGTGAATGTGGTTCGCGGGAGCACGAGTTGAGGAAAAAGAGGGATTCCGCGGGACTGGATTAGGTCATTACACTTGAAACTGATGAATGCGCCCACTTCCCGCGGCCGCCACCAGGGTCAGCGTGGGTAATGATGGGGGGAGTCGCGTTCTTACTGTGACAGGAGGACAAAGGAACACAAAGGAGGAACAAACGCCGACAGAGTTCACGTTCGGATCAAAAGAGGAGAGGAAGAAGAGTTTCGAATATTGCTATGCATGTGCTGTCTTCCTCTACACATGAATACAAAGAAGGAATTAAATAAGTGTAGCAATAACTACAAAATCAAGGATAAATTACACTATTACAAAAAAAGTTAGGTTACGTTAATTTAGATTGGGTTAGATTACATTAGGTTAGATTGGGTTAGACTGGGTTAGGTTGGGTTAGATTAGATTAGATTAGGTCCAAGTCTACATTCCCCTGCACCGAATCCCAAACATGTGATCTTTTTAAGGCGAATTTGTGAGCTTAAAGTATTCGTTTCTGTGATTTAATTAGTGCTTCAAAGTTCCTGGTTCATTTGCATGCACAGTGTGATAGGCGCGACAGACACCGAAAGTTTTAGGGTAACGTTATGCGGATGTAAAACTTAACATACGAACAAAATAAAGAAAAAAAATATATGTACTTATAGAAAACCTGCGTCTTAACATCCAAAATTATAGAATGACGAATGAAGTAAATTACGCACACTTTTAAACATGAGAAAAAATAAACAGAAGCAAGTAAAACAATAATAATAAAGGCCATAACAGTAAGTGACAAATTATTTACTTGTACAAACACAGAGAAAAGAACTCACAAACCACATTACATAATTTCTAGCCCCAAAACTTGCAAGAACATCACCTCAGTCACACAAGAACTCCGAAGCAACACACACACACACGCACACACACCCTTCGTTCACCCTTACATGCAACACGCCGTCCCCTTCTTCTCTCCGCCCCCTCGCAGGACACACCCATGACACCGCCTGTACATCGCGTCCCCATACATTTCCTCTCCTGACATAAGCGAGCGTGGATCAGCTTCACTCCGCCTCACAGCAGAGCAAGAACCCACTGGTGTCTCTGTGCTTCTGTCCCTTGCACTGAGCAGAAGTCCACGAAGATTTGAATAAAACACGAGGGCGATCTTAAGGAAGGAGTGAAGGTCTGGTTCTTGT
Organism: Scylla paramamosain; assembly: GCF_035594125.1. Lineage (NCBI taxonomy): Eukaryota > Metazoa > Arthropoda > Malacostraca > Decapoda > Portunidae > Scylla > Scylla paramamosain. Next base: position 19,758,607 of record NC_087168.1, read on the forward strand.
AAAATGCGTCTTCAGGAAAAGGTGATAAGAGAGGGTTTTCTTTCCCTTATATTGACTAGAGCCACAGACCATGAAAGGGGTGAAAGAAAGATGGTCACAGAGAGGTTTTGGCCTTGACTGTTACAAAATGTGTGTTATTCCTTCTATAAACGGTGTTAATATAGGTTTTCTTTCCCATATAGTGAAGGACGGTCTCAGGGATGTCGTTTGGTTCTGATTTATGCGCTTTATTCTTTGTAGAAGTGGTGAGGAAGGTTTGTGTCCTATGCGACAGCCAGAACAAAGAGAAAAATAACAATGAAAAGAGGAAGGAGAGAAAGCAAGAAGCAGTTTTGGAATATTTGAAAATCTGGTTGTTGAGAATCTTACTTCGCCAAAAAATAAATAGATAAATAAATAAGCAAGATCACTAAGAAGAGAAAGAGAGGAAGGCACAATTTTGGGATACTTAAGCTGGCTGTTGAAAAATTTGTCTTATAACATCAATGAGAAAAAAAAGTAAGAGTAGAGCGTTTACGAAGGAAGACCGGCAGAAAATTAAAAGACAAAGATGCTCTTGCAAGATAAAAAAAAAAAAAAAGGCATATGAGTATTCAAAACTTCGTCTTATTCCTTCTTGAAAAATTGCAGAATTGAGAAGTCCTTTTCTTGTATAAAGACGAGCAACTGAAAACCAAAAAATAGAAGGGAGAAAAAGGCCTATTTAATTACCACTGACCCCCCAAAAAATTAAGAAAAACATATTTCCAACTGGATAGCCAATGCTGCTGTCTTGAATAAAAAATAAGTAAATAAATAAAAAATGAACAGGAAATTATACAGACACCAAATGCTAAATTCGTGAAGGTCAAGACTTAATGATGATCTGTACAGCTGTCGTGGGGAATAAGAAGCAACTCCTCTCATTTCCATTACATCTTCGTTACAGGACTATGGTTAAGAAGAGCGGTGACCAGGAAGGCAAGGGAGGAGACAGAGGGTAGGGAAGAGCATGGGAGGGAAGGCTAAGGAAGGGAAGGAGAGGTAAGGGAGGAAGGGGAGGCATCCTTCAAGCGTAGCATGTATGGTTTGCTTGACTTTTCCCACGGTTCTCTCTCTCTCTCTCTCTCTCTCTCTCTCTCTCTCTCTCTCTCTCTCTCTCTCTCTCTCTCTCTCTCTCTCACATTCATGCCCTGCTTATGTATTTCTCCATCCTTCCCTCCCCCTCTTCTCTGTATGTCCCCTTGCTTCCTTCCTTCCTTCCTCTCTCCTATCCTACCCTACATTTCTTACTTCATTTCTCCCCTACTTGCTTACTTTACCAAGGATATTATTATTATTATTATTATTATTATTATTATTATTATTATTATTATTATTATTATTATTATTACTATTATTATTATAAAAAAAAGCTTAGCAAAAAATAAAATTAGACACTAAAATAATTGAATCACTGAATTACTACTTTTGTCAGTGTTTTTCAGTATATTCCAAACCAACACCAGACTATTTAATAAGCGTAACTCTTTTCTTTATGCACAAAAGAGGAATATCCATGGGTAAAACCAAACAAATTCAGGGAAAGTATGTCCTGCTAACTGTCTCTCTCATAAAAAAAAACAAAGAACACAACTATGTTACTTCGCTAACCTTCACTGCACTAGAAAAAACAAAAAAACATGGACAAATACACAAAAGAAAGATCAAGGAGATAACTTTGTCTTTTCTAAGCTACAGAAGTATTTACGATATTGTAGCACATAAAAGGTATCTTAAAACTAGGCTATAGGAGAATTATTTTAAAAACTACAGTGTATGAAAGGCTATCTAAAAAATGTTGTGATTATAGAAAAATATTTAACAATGAAAGGGTTGAGGAAGGCATACCAATCATAGAGGGAAATTCATAAATCGGGGGCGTTACAAGGAAAGAAGATACGAGAGAAGAAAGTAAATAAGAAGAATAACGCTCAGAGGATATAAAAATTAACAAGCTGAAGGAAATTATAGAAAAATGATTTAGCAGTGAAATGTTTAAGGAAGTCATACCAATCAAAGGGGGAGAGAAATAGAGGAGGTGACGAGGGAAGGAGATGAGAGAGGAGGAGGCAAATGAGGAGAATAGCGCTGAGAGGACATTAAGTGGGTCTGCTGAGGAGGGATGGTGCTCGTGCCCTCTGCCCGCCGCTGTGCCCCCCTTCGCCCCCTCGCCCCCCTCAGGACGTGACGCACTGTTGACAGATCGTGCCGCCGCGCCTCCCCCAAGTTTGCCGTCTTGCCTCCTCGTCCTTCACTTCCCCGAGTGCTCGCCGACCCTCGCACGGCCTCCGACCAGCGCCAAGATCAGTATTATTATTACTCGCTGTGACTTCATGATAAGGGAAAAAAAATGACATTCGGGGAGGATACTGGAAATGTTCATAGGAAAATCAGGTACAGATTTTAATATTTTCTTCTATTATCACTCGATTTTTTTTAACGCTTTTTGGTGGTGTTGTTATTCGTTGTTACTTGGTTACTAGCGAAAATAAAACGAGGAAACTGAGTTGTATGGAAAATTTTGAAATGCACAGTTGTGAACAAGTAAGGACTTTGTTTTCCGATAATCACTCGCTGTTACTTCATTATTAAGGAAAAGAAAAGGAAATTCAGGGAGGAGACTGAGGTGTATGGAAAATTTTACAGTCTAAATATGAGAGCAGAAATAGGTTTTAATAGTCTATAACATTATTACTCTTTACTAATTAATCATAAACTAAGGTGGATGAAAAATTTAGAGATACACATATCAGATTAGGTATAGATTTTAATAATTTCTGGTGATATTAATTTCCATTTCTTAATTAGGGAAAAGAAAAAGAGGAGGAAATTGAGAGTGATAGAAAACTAAAATATGTCTGAATTAATGAGGATTATAAAATGTTCTGATATTATTACTCGCTATTACTTGAATATGAGGGAAAAGAAAACGAGGAGGAAGACTGAGGCAAATGCAAAATTGTGAAATATGCATGCTTGAATAAGTATAGATTTTATTATTTTCTGTTATTTATTCCTTCCTTTTTACTTGACGGGAAAGAATGAGAAAACGTGCATTTCAGGATTAAATTGACGTGGATGCGAAAAGTTAAATATGCACATCTTAATATACGTATAAATTTCAATATTTTCCGATACTTACTAAAAAAAATAAAGTGTAACTGAGCCGTATCCTACCCACCTACTTACCTACACACACAGCTCTGAAAATAAACTCTCATATTTATTTTCCTCTGCAGTGGTCGGCGGTTCGTCAAGTAACAGCAATTCTTACACAATACGATACAACAAATCATCGCTTTTTTTACCCCAGAGTCATCGAGGCAAACCAAACACTTCACCTGCAGGAAAGTTGTTAAAATTATTCATATAAAACACTTACAGAAGAGAGCCCAGCATCCCTCCCTCTCTCTCTCTCTTTCTCTTTCTCTTTCTCACTCCCCCTCTCTCTCTCTCTCTCCCAGTCCCCATCCCAGTACAGCGGCGGAGGCAGCGGCGTCGGCAATGACTGTGTGCAAAGCTTGGAAGGTCAGGGTTTTTTAAAAAGAGTGCAGCCGTGTGTGTGTGTGTGTGTGTGTGTGTGTGTGTGTGTGTGTGTGTGTGTGTGTGTGTGTGTGTGTGTGTGTGTGTGTGTGTGTGTGTGTGTGTGTGTGTGTGTGTGTGTGTGTGTGTGTGTGTGTGTGTGTGTGTGTGTCAGTCGTTTTCTGGGTTGGTCGTGTGATAATTTTTTCCTCTCTCTCTCTCTCTCTCTCTCTCTCTCTCTCTCTCTCTCTCTCTCTCTCTCTCTCTCTCTCTCTCTCTCTCTCTCTCTTTCTCTCTCTCTCTCCCACCTGTCAATCAGTCAACAGGTAAATCAGCAAAACGTATCTATTGTAACCTTCAGTGTTTTTTATCAATGACACCTGTACTCATTTACACAGGTACGCCTCATTAACACACCTCTGAGTATCTGTTTAATCCATCCACGCGCCCATTCGTCTCAATAATTAGCTATGTATTAATTGTATGTTTATAATCCACGCATGAGTAAGTTCACGCGATCGAGTCAATTACGTGTTATTTTTCTTTGGGGGTCTGCGGGCAAATTTCCGTCATAAAGTGTGAGGGAAAGCGTTCGGTCGACCAAATATCCCCTTTAAGTGTCCCTGACCAAGTGTTGACTGTAATGAGTCTCAAAAACAAATACTACGGCGGGGAGAGAAAGAGAGAGAGAGAGATAGCGAGAGGGAGGGAGACAGGGATGGAGAGAGAGAAAGAGAGGGAAAGAGAGAAGGGGGAAAAAAGGTAAAAGTAACCGGTTGGAAATCACCAAGTTGACGTGAGGTAAATGCATTTTTTTTCCCTTTTTTTCTTTCCCTGGCAGTGATACAGTGAAAAGGACGAGGCTTGACAAATCACGTACATTTGATGCAGCAGTGGTAACCTGGATGATAGTGAGGTAAGGAGGAAAAAAGGAGAGAAAAAAGTGACATGCGAACATTGTGCTTTAATGTTACCGCTGCTAAACATTTGTGTTCTCACGGGGGAGATTTCCCTCAATGCAATGTGCTTTTCCCAGTGCAGGAGGCGAGGCTATGGGGATGTGGCTGTGGGTGTGTGGCTGTGGGGTTCCGAAGGCAAGGCGGAGTGAGCAGCGGAGGGTCGTGGCGGCTACAGACGACCCCGCCATCTTATAGCAGCGGCACCCTCCGCCCCGCCGCGGGTCACCTGTACCCGAGCAGCGGGGAGGGTGCACGCCGACCACTCCACCACTCACACACGTTAGTGATGACGTGAAGGATATGACTCGTGTGCCGGCCTGACTGATGAACATTACGCTAATTATATGATGCCAAATTATCACAGAAAAATTGTAAGAAATAATGATTTTATCTTTAAACCACAATCCAGACACGAACAGAATGGATGAATGGATAGAAATAACCATTGCAGGATTGGTTTCCATAAAGTAGCATTAAATAAAATACAAAATCGCATGTACCGGAGGTACCGGAGCGGTGGATACTTGGCCTCCACCGGGCAAGGCGTTTACAGCAGGCAGGAAAAGGTCTATAAATATTGATTACCCGAATATGTAAAGCTTTTGGCATTTTTCCCACACTAAGGCGAAGCGGTCCGGTGAGCGTAGAGACAAGCTTCAGGTGGGCCAGGCAGCCAGGCAGCGGGAACAATGCCCGCCACGGAGGGGATGCAGCGGCGGGGGGAAAGGGGCGCACCTCAGGAAAGGAAGGAAGAAAAGAGGGAGGCGAGGGGCTGGCAGGGGAAGAGCCAGGTACTATTTTTTGGTACGATCTGCAGGGATTACTCGGAGGAACAAGGCGGCGGCTCCCTGGCGCGGCTCCACGCACCCTCCCGCCCCCGGACACAAGCAGCTGTGTCCGGGGGCGGCAGGCTAAGCATCGCCGGCATCGCAGACAGTCACGTACACACACACACACACACACACACACACACACACACACACACACCAGTGGACAGACAAGGAACGTAATAAACATATATGGTATTTTTGTCTCAAATTAATAAATCGTGTAATTTGTCAAATGCGAGAAGGTTCAAATACTCATAAATTCTATATCTTATAACAAATAATTTCTCTGGCAAAAATATATACGTGATTTTTATATACCTGTATCTTATCCTTATGTGAACAAGGTTATTTTTTCAGGCGGATTTGAGGCGGAGGCGAGTGTGTGTGTAGGGGCGACAGCGGCAGCAGGTGGGCGGCAAGGCGGGCGGCGGCGGGCCAGAATACGTCAAGATGTCCCCCGTCTAACACCTGCTCCTCTACCTGACGTGTGGGTGACAACCTTATACAGAAAACCCGTCCAACTGTATAGCAATAAGAAGTGAGAGAGAAAAAATGGAAGAACTACAAATGTCTAATTTATTTTTTTCACTGTACTATTTAATTATCAAAACCGTCTCTTTTATAATGAATCTATATCAATGCTTCATAACACCTCAGGAAGCAGAACCTAATACCAAAAATTCTTCTGATATATTCCTGCTGTGACCTAAGGAACACACCCTTCTCTGGTCGACGCCACAAGATGGAGGCGGAACAACTAGTAAGCAAAATGCAAGCAAATGATAAATATTCTTCCTTAACTAAGACGTCACTAAGACCTGAACATTTTAATCCTGTTCAGCTGAAGTACCAAACAGCAAGGAATTACCGAGGGAGGAGAGTGGGTATAGGTATGACTGGAGTGATGCAGGTAACTAAAAGAAGGTGTGTTGTGTGTGTGTGTGCTTGGTAGGGGAATTAGTGATGTGCTCGACTGTGGTCCCTTTGCTGAATCAATGTTTTTTTTTTTTTCCATTTTCATTTTTTGCGAGATGCTTCAGTGTGAGCCATTTCCTGCATCAGAATTTTTTATGTATTTTTCCAGTATTTTTTTTTTTTTTTTATTCTGTTAGGCGCTTAAGTATGTGTCCTTCTGATAGTCTTGTTTTTTTTTTATCTGCTTTTTCTCTGTTTTAATCTATTTGCATACACACACACACACATACATACTTTTCTCTCTCTCTCTCTCTCTCTCTCTCTCTCTCTCTCTCTCTCTCTCTCTCTCTCTCTCTCTCTCTCTCTCTCTCAAAATAACAGAGCTTATTTTCCAAAGTCAGCTTATTTTCCTAACTCTTCACCTTCTCTGTGGATTTATTAAAATGTTATATGCGATAATCTCCGGATTCAACGAAATGGCTCATACAAAAAAAAAAAAATCTTTACAGAATATTTCCATGTAATCGTCTCTCTCTCTCTCTCTCTCTCTCTCTCTCTCTCTCTCTCTCTCTCTCTCTGACTTTTCTGTGACGATAAAATAAATATTGAAAAGAAAAAAAGTTAGAAAGTTGTCAAGGAAACTGATCGTATAAGTAACCTGTGTGTGTGTGTGTGTGTGTGTGTGTGTGTTGCTTTCCTTTCGTCATTTTTTTCTTTTTTTTTCCTTTCCCCTGTTTTCCAGCTTCCTCCTCTCCCTTCTCTCCCTCTCCCTCTTGTGTCCTTTTTCTGTGGCCGTTACTCTTTTTACTTCATTTCTCCTTTACTCTCCCCTCTTGGAAAACTCCCTAATATTTTCCCTTCCTGTTAAGAGTTTATTTTTTTCCCCCTCACTCCAGTCAGTTTATTCCTTCAATTTATATTCACCGGCGCTATAAAAAAGAAATGCTGGGAATTAAAAGCATCTTGATAAATAACAAGTGTTGCATTCGTTCTGAAGGAAGGAGGAGCTGATCTTGAATTGTTTATATATTACTTATCTTTTTCGGTTCTGGGTTCTGAGTAAATCTAAGACTCGGCAGAAGAACTTATATCACTTATTCCTTAGTATACTTTGCTTATATTTCCTCGCACTATTTATTCACATGCAATACTCCTGAGTCTTTTCAAAAAGTGCCTCTGTTTGTTGCTCTTGTCTTGCACAGCTGTTGTTTTCGTACAGTTCATGTAAACTATAAATCAAATAAAGAATACCGTTTTTCTTATTTTACTTCGCTTATATTTTTCTTCACTTTTTACTAGCATGTGATTTCCATAAGAATTTTAAAATGTGCCTCGGTTTCTTAGGCTTATCGCGCACAGTTGTTGTTCTTTTAAGCTACATGTAAACTTTGAGCTACATAAATAAATATCACTTCATTTACTATTCACTGCCTATATTTTCTATTGTTTTATATGCAATATACATGACTTTTGGAAATGTCTCGATTTCTTAAAACTTATCTTGCATAGTTCTTGTTATCATCGCACATACTAAGCAAAGCATAAATTAAATACACAATACCACTTTGAGAAGGAGTCACGCTAAAGAACAGATTACTGGCTTTTTATATATATATATATATATATATATATATATATATATATATATATATATATATATATATATATATATATATATATATATATATATATATATATATATATTATATATATTTTTATCTATAACAGAAAGGCAACTGCTGTTAACACTCAGTACAGTAAACACGTTATAATTATCACCTTTGTCGTACGTGTGAATCTCTGTAAACTAATTCTTGAACTACCAAACAGATGAAAAAGAGAAGAAGAAAAGGAGAACTGAATAAAGCGCATTTTTATAATACTTTTTACTCGTATAAGGAAAGGTGAAGATTGATGCAATTCGTGAAGATATTTATGTAGCGAAACAAACTCGCGAGAGAACTAAGCAATGTCAGGAGTTTTGTCTTAAAATTGATAACAACCGCACGGTGTAAAATAATTCTCAATTTCTGAACTACATAGACATAAGTAAAGAGATAAAAAGGTTTTGGTTTCTCAGTAACAAAAAGGTTAATTTCTGAGCGAATAAAGGAAAAGATGGATCCCTGGCAACATAAAAATTAGTCGATTTCTGAACTTGAAGAAATAAAACCAATTTCTCAGCCATTAAAAATAGTCATATTTCTTAAGCTGATAAACAATAGGCCATATTCTTCATAAACAAAAAATGTACCATCTTCGAAACTTATAAAAATAAATAAACAATTAAGTAAAGAAACAAATCAAGATAATCAACCACAAACATAAAGAGGTAAGTAGATAAACAAGAAAACTCGATTCCTGACCTATGAAAAACGATATCAAATTAAGTTTAAGTCACCAACCTTTTCCGACAACCCGCCGACACACGAAGAACACACTGAGGAGCACCACACCTCCCCTGCCAGGCAAACCTCATCAGTCCAACCTTCACTTGAGCACCAATCCGATTCAGAAAACTAGCTCATGGATGGTGAATATTTATTTGTCGCATTTAATATTAATAAACTCTTTAATAGTATATATTTCTCGGATATGAATTTATTAATATTAATGCGCACTTTTATGACACAGAACAGGAATCTAAATAAAATAAAGAAATATAAGCGTTCACCTGTGTGTCCCATGTGACATTAATGAAGCCACAAGACACAGAACACAGGGACATAAGAGGATAATGAAAATAATAACAAAGAAAATAGGGGGAAGCCACAAGAAGCCATCACCCGTACACGTGACAATACAAGTAATGTCTGTCTACTATATTTGCACTGATCATTCCTACCTATAAATTTCTATAACATTTTAAAACCTCCTTTTGACTCGGCCCTTCGACGCAAGAGGCCACCAGACTTACACGTGACAGAATAAGAAACATTTAATAATTTCCACTAATCATCTATAAATTTGTCTAATATTTTAAAGCTCCCGATTAGCTCCGCAGCTCAACGCAAGAGGCAGTTACATCTACACGTGCCAGTACAAGAAATACCTATCAATTTCCAACAATCATCCATAAATTTGTCTGATATTTTAAAGCTCCCAGTCGACTCCGCACTTCATCTCATTCCCACGCAATATAGAACAGCAGCAATATGGAAACAAAATAAATAATCCCTTAATTAAAAGAACAAATCAAAGCTTCTCTCTCTAATGACAGACTCGCGCCAGACCAGACAAGAGGTGAGAGAAAGAAGGATAAAAAATGTAACACAATAAAATACACCAGTCAGGCGGGTGAAAAGGTGCGTGAAAAATGAATAAAACATGATATACAATTTATTTAAAGGTCAAGAAAGGATGAAGAGTGACGGACAACTAAGAGACAGACAGACAAACAGATGAAACAACACACGTAAAATAGGAAAAGAGAGAGAAAAAAAGACACGATGAAATATATCAGAATTTATCCAGAGGCAGAAGAAAAACAAGAGTGACAGACAACTAGGAGAAGCAGAGACAGACAGACAGACAGACAGACGGACAAAACAGACAGACAGACAGACAGGCTGATGTAAAAACCACCACCAAACGCAAAGGAAAGTAAAACACAAGTAGGAGAAAAAAAAGTGATGCAACACACACACCACACACTCACTGGGTCAACGCCCCCCCTTCTGCCCCCTTCCCTCACCCCTGCCTACACCACACAAAGAATCTACTCTCTCTCTCTCTCTCTCTCTCTCTCTCTCTCTCTCTCTCTCTCTCTCTCTCTCTCTCTCTCTCTCTCTCTCTCTCTCTCTCTCATTCTTCGCCAGCCTCGACTCTGTGCTAATGAATACGTATTTAACTTAATTACAAAGAATATTCAACCAGAGCCAGAATTTAGCATCGTTATATCACTACAACTCTTACGGGCGAGCGGCTTTGCGAGAGAGAAAGAGAGAATGAGAAAGAGAGCGAGAGAAAAAAAATAATCGCGCGCACTGACACAAACACACAGACACACACATGGACGCAAAGGGGGAAAAAATAGCAAGAGAGAGAGACGGTGAGAGAGGAAAAAAAAAGACTCATTCATCTCAAATTAACCACGCTGAGTCCACCAGTTGCTGAGGTCGCGGCATTTTGGGATCATTAAAATGTGTATTAAATAAGTGTGCAATTAATAGCGAGTGAATCACAGGCGCGTGTAGCTCTCAACTTGCAAAAGGTGGAATGTTTACGTGCACACACAGTCACCACGTGCTCGCCTCGCCGTGCCTCGCTGTGAACCAAGGGCAAGGACGCCGCCACAGACTCCACAGTTAGGGAAAAGTGTGAAAAAATATATATACACGAATGGATGGGAATAAAGATGTGTATATCTTTTTCTGCTTTGAACTGTGCAACGTGTAGTGCCCTGGGAGTGTGACATGACTTGGAGATGGTGGTGGTGGTGGTGGTGGTGGTGGTAATAGTAGTAGCAGTAGCAGTAGTAGTAGTAGTAGTAGTAGTAGTAGTAGTAGTAGTAGTAGTAGTCGTAGTAGTAGTAGAATTTTTATCCTCAAAAATTTTTAGAGGTAAACTGTAAATGAACAAGTTTTTTTTTTTTTGCTTCTCATTTGTCAGATTATTACGTAAAGCAAGTAGTAACAGCAGCAGTATTATAGTAATAGTAGTAGCAGTAGTAGCAGCAGAAGTAATAGTATCAACAGCAATACAAGCAACATTATCACCACCACACATCAACACAGGAGAATTAGAAGAGGCAATACCAATAAACATGCACCACCACCAATACCTCAGCAGCGTCAGGAGGAAGGGTGACCCGGGAAACCCTACGTAGATGCCCTTCACTGCCGCGACTCGTATGTGGGAATGAATGCAGAATTACACGCTGGATTATCTCTTAATGACACAACAGATGACCCTTACAACGAGCACGCCTAATTCGCCCTCCGCCTTGTACAACTACGACTATATTATCCTTTTTTTCACTTCTGCATACTCTCTCTTTCTCCCTCTCCCTCTGGCTCTCTCACTCCCTCTCCCTCTGTAGTGTTGCAGGTGCTAGTAAATGTGTCAGGGTCAAGTGTAGAGTGGGTCGAGTTTTGTCCAGTCATAGCTACACCTATTGTCCCCTTTCTCATTACCTGCCATTTGTGTGTGTGTGTGTGTGTGTGTGTGTGTGTGTGTGTGTAGAAAGATTACGCTAATTACTACGCGTTTGTGTGTGTGTGTGTGTGTGTGTGTGTGTGTGTGTGTGTGTGTGTGTGTGTGTGTGTGTGTGTGTGTGTGTGTGTGTGTCTTTCGCCGGTAGTAATCAGGGCATTCAAGGTTTTGTTTAATGAGTTTTTTCCCTCTTTTTTTCCTTCACTGCGACCACGAAAGGTAGTGAGCGTTAGTTAAAACGGTAAAAAATTTCTTCAAAACGCTGGTGATGTCAATTAACACCTCGGCTTTGTGTCCCTGCCGCAGCATTACCTCAGTTCACCGTGAAATAATCCAAGAAGGGCGTGATGTTTGTTTTAAGGGCCTGGCCACCTGAAGACACCAGCGTTATGTATGGTATTTACTCATTAGCCTGATTAACTGTGATTGTAACTGTATTCCTCGATGTCAACAGCCGCAATCATGAATAAAAATAGAAACAATATCTAATCATTGAGTGAATAGCAGGGCCAAAATAGCCGAGGTGGCGGGCTGTCGTGTGGCCGGTGGTGGCGTGGCGGGCTGTCACACCGCGTCTTAATTGACACATTCGAGGTAATTGCGACAGGAAATCACAATACGTTCTCCTAATATGAGGCAGCTTAATGAGGGGTCCAGGATTACATTTATATCACCGTGCCAAAAGCGGCGACGGAGAAGCAAGATACCGGCGGGGGTAAAGAAGAGAGGCAGGCGGTGGAGGAGAACGAACGGTGGGGCGGACAAGCAAGCGCTCCCGCCCTCCGCCATGCCTGTTTTTACTCCTGGTCGGATCCCTTCCCTCTGGTCTTTCTGCCACTAGCCTCCGTTTCCACGAGCATCTGCTGATGGTGCATACGCTTGCCGCTATTATCCCAGCCCTGATGATGACCCTGAGGCCCGCACACCGATGCATCTGGGCCGCGACACCTTAGCAGAGTCGGCGAGCAGCACGGGTGGGCCCAGAGGCGGTGGCGGCGTCGGTTGCTGAAGAGATGCAAGTGTGCGCTGATGTTCCCCGCTCCTTGCTTTCATTAATATATCCTTGTGTGTTCAGCTGCATCTACGCTGACCCGGGTATGACAGCTGCAAGGACTAGAAACAATACTGCACGCGTACACACACGAAGGAAATATTGCTAACAGCGATTTTTCAGTTTGCTTTCTCCTTCCGTGCGAGACACAAGACAAGAAATAATTCCTCTACATCCTTGAGTCTAATTATTGTTATCTTTCTCCGGTCACGTAGGTTGGTCTAACATGAATGATAATATAATGACAATGATTTTTCTTGTTACTTTCTCCTCCTGTGCGAGACGCGAGACAAGAAACAATACCTGTACATGCTTGAGTCTAATTATCGCAGTCTTTCTGCAGCCAGGTAGGTCTAGCATGAAGCATCTCGCCTGCTCGCCCATAAGGAGTTACGAATTTCCACCAATGCCGCCGCCCGCGCCTCCCTCTGGTACCGGCGAGCGAAGGGCCGAGGGCGTGGAGTGAAAAACGCACAGAAAACTTAGCGAATAAAAGCCACACTAACTTTTCACTTCACAAACGCGGGATTTCTTTCCGTTATAATTTTCATGCATAATATAAGAGGAAATTAAAGTCCTTGATTCTTTTTTACCTTCTCTCTTGTCGGTGAGGGAGAGAGAATCTGCATCATACTAATGCCGTAAAAAAATAATAATGAAGACCAGTTTCATGATGAGGAGAAAAGAAAGCGAGGAGAAAAAAATAATAAAGTGTTCATCTGCAGTAAAATTAATATATTCATAAATACAGAACACCTGTGCGCTGAGATAATAGTGAAAGAAACTCTTCTTAAAATATACAGGTAAAGTTTAAAAAAAAGGAAGAAAAAAACGTTCATTGCGAGATAATAAAGAGAGAGAGAGAGAGAGAGAGAGAGAGAGAGAGAGAGAGAGAGAGAGAGAGAGAGAGAGAGAGAGAGAGAGAGAGAGAGAGAGAGAGAGAGAGAGAGAAAGTCACACAACCAAAGGAGAGAAACAGCAACACAGAGACACAATTCACACAAAAAAAAATTTCGACAACAAAACAAAAACAAAAATCCCAAGATATCAATCACAGCTGTTTCTATTCATAGCCAAAAGGTGTCACGCAGGATTCCAAACCTCAGAGAAACTGGGACGTAATACCGAAGTGAAGGGAGTCACCTGAGAAAATCCCCACCTGAGGCTACCTAGTGTATTCCCTCTTGCCCACCTGCGTTCACCTGTCCTGTGGCGACTTCCGCGAAGGGGAGAGTAAGAAAAAGAAAAAAATGTAGAGGAATAGATAAATAAAAATGGAAAAAAAAGTTCTTGTATATATGAAAAGCAGGAAGAAGCAGTCAACGTGTGTGTGTGTACGTGTGTGCGTGTGTGTGTGTGTGTGTGTGTGTGTGTGTGTGTGTGTGTGTGTGTGTGTGTGTGTGTGTGTATTTTTTTTTGTTGTATTTCCAAAGGGCGATAAGATAAAAAAAAAAATCTCAAAAGCAAGGACTTGTGTGTGTTGTGTTTGCTTCCTTTAGAAATTAAAATATCATCAGAGAGAGAGAGAGAGAGAGAGAGAGAGAGAGAGAGAGAGAGAGAGAGAGAGAGAGAGAGAGAGAGAGAGAGAGAGAGAGAGAGAGAGAGAGAGAGAGAGAGAGAGAGAGAGAGAGAGAGAGAGAGAGAGAGAGAGAGAGAGAGAGAGAGAGAGAGAGAGAGAGAGAGAGAGAGCTGAGAACATCACAAAACGTTACATTTGTGTGAAAAGAGAAACCAAGAAAAGAAGGAAGGAAAAATGCAGAAAGAGAGGAGGGAGAGAAGAGAGGGAGGTGACAGCCCGGAGGCATAGAGGGAAGGTGAGAGGAAAAACATAAAAGAAAGCATGAGTGGGCAATATGGGAAGAAAGGAGAGGAGGAAGGGAGAGCAGGATTGTGGACAGCGAAGGGGGGCGAGAGAAAGGGAAGGAGAAGGAAACGTAAGAAAGACTAAAGAAATTACAAGAGAGAGAGAGAGAGAGAGAGAGAGAGAGAGAGAGAGAGAGAGAGAGAGAGAGAGAGAGAGAGAGAGAGAGAGAGAGAGAGAGAGAGAGAGAGAGAGAGAGAGAGAGAGAGAGAGAGAGAGAGAGAGAGAGAGAGAGAGAAATTCTTTCACATTTATATGATTAACAAGGCAAAGGAAAGCGAAGACATTCATTGTAACAAAAAAAAGGACTTAGAGAGAGAGAGAGAGAGAGAGAGAGAGAGAGAGAGAGAGAGAGAGAGAGAGAGAGAGAGAGAGAGAGAGAGAGAGAGAGAGAGAGAGAGAGAGAGAGAGAGAGAGAGAGAGAGAGAGAGAGAGAGGGGCTGGTGAAGGTAGTGATGAGGTAAGCTAAGAGCATATACCTGTCCTGCATATCAACGACCGCCTTGCTTGTCTGGGGTGTGGCCAGGGGGCGGTGTGGCCAGGGGGCGGGGCCTGCAGGGTGTGTGGCCTTCGGGCGTGGCCTACTGGGAGTGTAACGTACTGGGTGTGGCCTCCGGAGTGGGTGGCCAGCAGGGTGGAATGTAATGGGTGTGGTAGAGTGTGACATTACGGAATTCATGTATAATGTGAGCTATTGACTGTATGGATGAAGGTAATGGGATACTAATAGGGGAGATGTGGTGTTCAGGGTGCGGTGAGGTGTGGCCTGCAAGATCTGGCGGTGAAGTGCAGGCTCTAGGGTGTATGGTGCGGTGTGCTGATGGTGGATGTTATGGTGGAGTTACCTGGGTGAAGCTTAAAGATGAACATTGTGTGGCTGAAAAACATGTGACTGCGCTGTAGATTATGATGCTGCCTTAGTGTGGCTTTAGTGTGGCTTTTGTGTGGCCCTGAGTACTTCGAGGCTGAGGGAACCCTGAGTAAGAAGGAATACCTGAGAGGATTATGAGATGATGGCAACACTGAAGTCATGGTTACAAAAATAATTTATATACTGTGAAAATTCTTGGAATCCTTTAAGACAGTCACCTTCTGTCAGACTTCTAAACGCGAATGAAGTAGAAAAATTAGTAGTATAGACAAAGATACACCTCAAATATTACAAGAGCGAGACATTGATTCACTCACCCTCCCGGCCCGATTCCAATAAACAAAAATAATTCATACTCTTTCAAAACACACGATCACGTAAGGACAAAACCTACATAGGGAAAGACAGATAAACAAAAGCAATCATAAAAAAAAAAAAAAAGAAGAGCAAGTGTCGGAAGCAACGCCAATAACAAACAAAAGAAGAAACACTAGGAAGCGCTTCCACTCTCCCTTCCCCCACTTAAAAATATGCTGCACCTTCATCTCTTTCCGTGCACCGATTACAATGACTACGTAATGTAACTCCAAAGCTTTACCGTTAATAAAAACACCCTCGCTTCTTCCCTCCTGATCATTCACAAACCCGCAGCTTTGCACTCGTACTCCAAACAACGCCAGGCAAAATAATTAAGGTTATCATATTCCTTAATTCCCTCGGTAAGAAAGATGAGTCCTTTATTTCCAACACGAGGTTATTTCTTTTTTTATTTTTGTTTTCTTTGGTGTCATTAATACGGGATTAGTTTCTCTCTCTCTCTCTCTCTCTCTCTCTCTCTCTCTCTCTCTCTCTCTCTCTCTCTCTCTCTCTCTCTCTCTCTCTCTCTCTCTCTCTCTCTCTCTCTCAATGTCTCTCTTTTTCAGGGCAGTTCCCGCCACCGAGGCACAGTTTGTCTGCTAATGGTGATGGTGATGCTGGGTTGGTTATTTTACTTTTTTAGCCTTTTTTCATTTTCTTTCCGTCCTTCTTTTGTTTTATTTATTTTTTGTTTTGTTCCCTCTCTCTTTTTCTCTTTCCTCTTTTCTTTTTCCTCTTTCAGCATTTATTTTTTTCATCCGTGTTAATTTTTACTTCTCTTTCTTTTCCTTCTTTCAACACTTTTCATCCGTAGTTATTTCACTTCTGTTTCTTTCGCTCTTTCTGACACTTGTTCCGTCAGTCACGCTTTAATACCGGGAGCAAAAGCACCATCTTTACCTTCATTGGACTCGCTCATAATAGGAAACCTCTATTTTGAAACGCATAGAACTTGAGCCTGAAAGATGAGAAAAAAAGTTAAAATTTTTGATAGACGGATCTTTATATCGCCCACATTTTTGTCACCTGAGCCCACCTGTCAAGTCACTGCATAAAACATGGAACGAGCCACAAAACCTTCAGTATCGCTGCTCAAAAGAGATTAATTATTCCATCTTTATCTACTTGCCTAACCTCTTTCTCTCTCTCTCTCTCTATCCCTCTCTCTCTCTTACTTCTCTCCCTCTTCCTAGTGCACCTTATCTTCGTCCGTCATAAAGGAAATTCGTTTATACTGCTGTTATCAAGATTACCTTTAATGCGCTACTGCTCAAAGGAGGAACATAAAAAAGGTGATGTCTTATCGTGTGCAGGAACCCACGAAGCTACAAGGGGGAGTGTACAGCGCCCTACATGTTTATGACCGCTTTCGTTATTTCCTCAATAACACTGAAGTATCAAGGAGAAGCAGAAATGTACTCGTATAATATTCGCATCGTGATTGTGAAAACAGGTAATGTGTATAGGAAAAGGCAGGAGAGCAAGGGGGCAGGTAGTGAGGACTGCCGCGTAGCAACGGAGAGAGGAAAGAGCCACCGGCCCTGCACTGTCTCGGCAGCAGCGGATAAATGTCGTGTAATATCCTTCAGTGGGCGGCGGTAATTCATCTCAGTGCGGCGCCAAGACAGCTGGGGGCCTCGCGGACCTCCTGCTGCGTGCCCGACGCTCCTTTGCCACAAGTCGAAATTCAGCAACATATAATTTCCCTTGAGACGATAAAGTTCGGACAGGAGTTAGGGCACCTGTTTCCCACTACAGGAAGCCCAAGTTAGAGAAAATATAAGTTAATTCTAACTCCCTGTGCCGTGTGACACGCCGACGTCGCGTGTGTGAGTGAGAGGGAAGGGGAGCACCGCCTCAGATATATTTTGTAAAAACCTTGTAATGGCTGAAGAGCTTCCACGTCGCCATTAAGACTCTAAGGCATGATATTTGGTGCCATTGGCTTCAATATCGAAGTTATATACATATATATATATGCGCATATATATTCCAATTCCTGTACCGATATGATATTGCCGTCTGATTCATGGGCCGCCAGAGCTGGTGGGCGGCCCGCGGATCTCAATCAAGACTGAGGCGGTGATCAGGGCGCGCCGCCTCGCCTCACCTCCGGCACGCCGAGGTGCTGAGGCGCTGCTCGCCGCTTGCTGCCTCGCCAAAGACGCGGCTCGCTCACCACGCTCACCACGCCTCGCGTTATCGGCGATAGATGATAAACACAATCTTTCTTGATTATTACCCAAGGCGATACTTTCCATGACAACCTTACGACCTG
Organism: Scylla paramamosain; assembly: GCF_035594125.1. Taxonomy (NCBI): domain Eukaryota; kingdom Metazoa; phylum Arthropoda; class Malacostraca; order Decapoda; family Portunidae; genus Scylla; species Scylla paramamosain. Next base: position 19,776,426 of record NC_087168.1, read on the forward strand.
CTTCATGACGAGGCATTAAATTTTGACCAAGGAGAACCGATAACCTAACCTACCTGTCCTAACTATAATACCCAGACTATCAAGTATTTCCATTATACTATTTTCCAACACGCTCAAAGCCTCTCCATAATCCACCACACATCCGAAAGCAGCCCCACGAAAAACACAGAGCTCGAAACGAAGACCACAGACCCATCCAAGCCTTAAAATCACACATAAGAACGAAGTGGAGGCGGCGGAAAACACACTTGAGGACTCTGACACTCTGACTAAACACCTGCATCAAATATACGCGATTATCAGAACCCCTTCCATTCTTACCTCGCTTTCTTTCTCTCTCGCGGCCCGGTAATTGGCACACGCATGGAAGAGATGTCACTAAATTCACTTCACGTGTTGCCTGAATAAACCAGAGAAGTGAGGCGGCCAGGGAGGTAAAACTGGAGCCTCAGAGGGAGTCGCCTACAGGATGATGCAAAAAGTGACGAAGTGACTGGTCAAAATGGAATGCGGAATGCTTTAAGGGCGGGGAAAGGAAGGAGGGAGGGAGGGACGCAGGAAAGAGAGAGAGAGAGAGAGAGAGAGAGAGAGAGAGAGAGAGAGAGAGAGAGAGAGAGAGAGAGAGAGAGAGAGAGAGAGAGAGAGAGAGAGAGAGAGAGAGAGAGAGAGAGAGAGAGAGAGAGAGAGAGAGAGAGAGAGAGAGAGAGAGAGAGAGAGAGAGAGAGAGAGAGAGAGAGAGAGAGAGAGAATTAAAGAAAACAGTAATATTTCACTGACAAATGTGAGAATAAATAGTAACAGTGATGACGATAATAATAATGATAATAATAATAATAATAATAATAATAATAATAATAATAATAATAATAATAATAATAATAATAATAATAATAATAATAATAATAATGAAAATAATAACAACAACAAGAATAACAAAGAATCAAGATAACAAAATACCTCTAAAAACAAGAACATCAAACGACGACAACCAAAATGAAAAAAAATTACACACACAAAAAAAAAACAACAACAACCTCACCTCACCAATAATAAGAAGCAACAAGCAAGCGGTGTGTGTGTCTTGGCTCCTCGTGTCAGTCCGCCAGCCCGTACTTGGTATTATCGGTGCATTAATAAAGCATCTCTCCTATTTAGAGTTCCGGAATAATGCAGCCTAGATTAATTATTTGTCGTACTCATTTCCTTTGCCTGCTTACGGCTTCTGATGCAGGTGGGTGGGTGTGGGGGGAGGGGAGGGGAGAGAGAGAGAGAGAGAGAGAGAGAGAGAGAGAGAGAGAGAGAGAGAGAGAGAGAGAGAGAGAGAGAGAGAGAGAGAGAGAGAGAGAGAGAGAGAGAGAGAGAGAGAGAGAGAGAGAGAGAGAGAGAGAGAGAGAGAGAGAGAGAGAGAGAATGAACAAGACCGTAACAAAAGGCTAGTCTGATAACAAGAAAGAGAGAAAGGAAGAGAGGGAGACAGATAGATAGATAGAGAGAGAGAGAGAGAGAGAGAGAGAGAGAGAGAGAGAGAGAGAGAGAGAGAGAGAGAGAGAGAGAGAGAGAGAGAGAGAGAGAGAGAGAGAGAGAGAGAGAGAGAGAGAGAGAGAGAGAGAGAGAGAGAGAGAGAGAGAGAGAGAGAGAGAGAGAGAGAAAGTGTGAGCAGGCCAGACAGAGAAGCCTGAACAAGACTGTCTTAGGCAACGAAAGGTTAATCTCATAACAAATGTATTAACCTGATATTTTAATCCCTGCGTTTACTCTTACTACAGTTACTTATCATTTATGCCCGTAAGTAATTAAGAATGACCAAGACAGGGCATGAATTGGTAGCATAAAATATATACCAAGAATTAACAAGACTCTAAGATGCATCAAGGTGCAGTAAGTCACAGGTGAGTCACAGGTGAGAGACTAATTAGCATAGCACCGTGCATCCAATCAGTATTTTTCTTTTTTTCACCAGGCTGACATTAAGGCAAATTAGGGACTGAGCGCTCAAGGCTTCATCGCAATTTTGTACCAAGAATGCGGGGGATTTGTGTATTTCTGTTATTAGTATTCCCCCGGCAAGAAAGACTCGAGGGGTTACGGCCGTCAGTGAAAGGTGTGTCATTTGTTTTGTGTGTGTTGTTCATGTTATTTTTTGTCTATATATTTCTGTGGTTGTCCGTGTTTAGTCTATCCATCTTTTGTCTGTCTATCTGTGTATCTATGTAGCCATCTATCCGTCCATCTGTCTACCTATCAGTCTAGTTTACGTCCTTGACTGTTTTCTTTTATTTATCTATCTATCTATCTATTCTTTAACTGTCAGAAAGAAGAAAACATACTTCAACCAAAAGAAACCCTGCTGTTTATTTATTTTTATGTCTGTCTATTTACCTATTTAGCTTTCTTGCTCTTTACGTCTGTCTTTCCTTTCTCCCTCTCCCAGTGAATGCAGTTTCCCCTCCCTTCCCTCCCTCTCTCCGTCCCTCCAGCACCTGCTCAGAGAACCCCGAGAAAGAACCTCAACTGATGTCTGCCATTTGGACTTCAATTCACAATCTTTTTTTCCCTCCTTCACTTAGGCGCGAGGAGGGATTCATAAATTTACGGCCTCAGTGTACGTAAGCCCCATGTATTAATCTTTTACCCTGGTCCATAGAGGGCGAGGCGGGAGTTTTCTTAAAGGTGGAGCCAGCCTGGAACAGCGGCGGAGCAGAACACGGGAGGCTGGGCTGGCTCACACTCTTGCCAGTAAAAGCAGCAGGAAGCATAATCCTGTGGAGGTAATCTGGCCGAATCCTTAATGTTAGCATCAATGATTAAGCGTTAGGATTGAAATATGATGAACAACTCTCCTCTGTTAAATATTCACGCTGTCATTTCCAGCCGAGAACTGAGAAAGAGAGAAGAGATTAATGTATGGGAAATGGCTTAATATTTGTAACATTTAAGACCTGAGAGGGAAAGTGGCTTGCCTTGCCTTCCCTTGCGTTGGCTTGGCTTAGCTTGGCTTGGGTTTCTCCGGGTGATATAAGCAAGGGGGCAGAGAAAAAAAATATTAATAAAATGCCGGCTCGCCCAGCTGATGCGAGGAAGACAAACCATTAAATCCGACAAGCTAAATTGCATGGTGTTTGTACAAGGGGAGACACGACGATTGTTGCCTGGGGAATAAAACCTCTCTTTTTTGGCTAAGAATGTCATGATCGTCGATTCTTTCTACTTTTCCTTTTTCCTTCCAGCCTGAAAGCCAGCCTCGTGTGTGTGTGTGTGTGTGTGTGTGTGTGTGTGTGTGTGTGTGTGTGTGTGTGTGTGTGTGTGTGTGTGTGTGTGTGTGTGTGGCTCCCAAACACAACTGGTGACTCAACTTAAGCTCTTCCTCCTTTCTGGTTGTCTTGTCAAGTTTTAGTCTTTTCAAAATGTGGATTCATTCTGTTAATAATTATGCGAGGCCATCCAGTGCTCGCTGAGAGGAAGAAAAGTGCGTTATGCGACACGTAATAAAAGACAGATTTACTTTGAAATATCCTGCAATTAATATGAAGTGTCTCCAAAACAAAAGAAAAAAAAGTTGTTCTTCAAAGCTTCGAATTTTCATTAGGAATATTATCAAAGACCACACAGGTGATTAGTCTGGTTCAGAAGTGCTTCCCCGCTCACAGTACTGAATATGTTAAATTATAACTAGAATCATGAAAATATTCTTGAAACCTCCAAAAAACATCTACTAGAACTTGTTTGAAGTACTTGAGATCAGATGGCGAGACGTTTTAGAATACGGGCCGCAAATTTAAGCCTTTAGAGAGAAGCATTACTGAAAAACACACGTCACATGGTAAGAGGCCCTCGTGCTGATCGCCGCTCATATCAGTGATGACGCAAACCTTACGTGCCGCTCCACCAGCAGCGACCAAATGCTTCAGCAGCGTCCGGGTTCTTCTCGTCGACAATACTGCCAAACACTCGGCTCTGATTCCGATGATTTCCCGACAGCACCTCTCTCAATCTCCAACTTGATCCGTCCCGCCGGCCTTAGCGATGCACTCAGCCGTGTCGCGTTAACACAACTTTCCATTCATTTACTTGGCTTTAAGTTCCCTGTAGGCAGACAAACACATTCACACATACACTCTGCTACGTGGCGGCCTCTCCAAAAGTCTTCATAGATGTGTACCGTTTTTTTATTTTTCTTCCTCTCTCTCTCTCTCTCTCTCTCTCTCTCTCTCTCTCTCTCTCTCTCTCTCTCTCAGCTCCATGAACCAGACAGGCCCTTAAAAAATAGGTACTCAGTCACGTATCCTGAGGTTTTTTCGAGACGCCCGCCAGCCAGCTCCGCGTGGTAGGCAACAACGTAACTACTTGTGACTCCAACCCCCTGAACTGAACTATCTCATTCGAACTTTCTGCCATCCAAAAGGGGCAGAGCGCGGCTGTAACCTTAACCATTATTACATCGGGCACTTGGTTACGGTCGGCCGGTACCCTCTTCAGGGCCATGGGTTTTAGGGCGGTCAGGCCGGGCAGAAGAGAAGGAGGAACAGGTTTGGCCCTCTCATTCCTGCATGTTCTAGTGGACAAGTCCGATAATCACCCGGGCTCTGGCGTCCACAGCCAACCCATTTAGGGAGGGAGAGGCGCACGCAGTCTCCACCTCGCACGTCAAGAAGGAGGGGAGTCCTTGGCTGCGAACCCCGGACTGTGCTGACAAATACCAGGCTCTGGGGAGATAGTCCGCGAGCCTTTCATCCGCCATCGGCTCTTCCAATTTCATCATGAATTATCCCATTTATTTGTATATTTCTTGTTTTACTTCAATTTGTACAGACTGCCTTATTTTTTTACACGGATTTGTTGTTCTATGTGCTTTTTTTTCTCAACTTTTTTTTTATGTTTGTCTCCACCGTGGTATTTCTCCCCTCTCCTCTCCTCGCCTCATCCTTCGCCACGCCAAGACAGCTTCATCATGGCGGCATAAATATCACAGCTACAAAAGTGAGAAATTCATATTTCCCGTCCTTCCCAGCCCGCCACCCGCCTGCCGTGGCCACGAGCTGCGGCCCTCCCAAACCCGGCGCCGCTGCAGGAAGGTTCCTGACTCACCGACGCCACGCAGGCAGGGAAGACTCGCGAAGCGGCTGTCTCGTGCAGCTTATCATGTTTACTTCAAGAAACCCTTCCAAAAATGATAATAAACAAATAAATAAATAAATAAATAAATAAAACGCGTTTATGTGCCTGTTGTAAGAGACAAGTATACGATTAAAAAAAAAAAAAAAAAAAAAATATATATATATATATATATATATATATATATATATATATATATATATATATATATATATATATATATATATATATATATATATATATATATAATGAAGAATGAGTACGTACTGCCTTAGAGGCTTAATACATTAAATAAATCTGCCAGGTGTATTAGTGGTCTGATGGGAGCCGTCCATGACAAACATAATTTAATTCAATTGTCGGCAAAGCGAAAGACTCGTAATTTTATGGAAAAATTGCCGGCAGCATATTTCAAGTGTTATCTTGGCCGCAGGTGAACGACGAGGCGGTGCACATTTTCCGAAGATTTACCGAGATTGGGCCTCGCCGCGCCTCTCTCCTGCACCGGCAGGCCAAGCAAAGGCTGCAGTGGTCTTGGTGCAGCCTGACGCAGGCCGGCACAGGCGTGTGTATTTACATTATCAGTCTTATTTTGCCGGCACGCTAACCAGCAGCGAGTCATCTTCGTGCAGTCAATTAATTGAATAATTATGGAATTCCTGCACCTGCACATCTGACCGCCGTGATGCTGCGTGTAATTTTAGTCACGTGCTGCAGGTACGGACGAGGGTGCTGCTGGGGAGGCGCCGTGCAGGCACAGCAGGGATTCAACACGACCGTTCACTGCTCCCAATGCTTGGAAAATAACGAGGTTGTGTGTGTGCGTTCTCTGCTTCCGTAATAATGTTATTAAATCCTTCATGGCGGTCAATCACATTCCCTAAGACACGCTATTATATAAAACTGGGCCACTAAATTGTGTGTGTGTGTATATATATATATATATATATATATATATATATATATATATATATATATATATATATATATATATATATATATATATATATATATATATATATATATGCACACACACACACACACACACAAATCTGTTGATGTAGTTCACTACAAATAAGAAGGTGGTAGATAATTCAAATTTACAACAAAATTTGGCTGTTACTTTCCTTTCTTTCAGCAAGAGTCGCAGCAAGATCACCTCAAAACTTTCCGTGCAGAGTAATTAACACAAGCACGCCGCGGACTCCAGCACCCCGCAGCCTGAGCACAGCAGGGAGCAGCTCTCACAGCAAATACAATCCTTACATAGTGATTCCCAACATTCTTGGTAAAACCAACTGTTGAAAAGTTTTTTTTTTTTTGTCTAGAAAGTTCACTTCTCTCACATCTATAATTTTTTGTATCACTAATGTTTTAAGTTAAAACAATTTCTGACTGGCTGTGCCTCTTGTCACCGGAAATGCATGAATTCTATCTTGCAGGATAAGACAAGACGATAAATATTCACCACAGTTGTATATTTTAACAAAGGAATCATATTTTCTACAATTTGAATAATGACAAGATTAACTGAGGTGAGGAAGCAGCAGCAGCAGTCCTTTCTCTTCCCTCCTCCGCCGGGAGTGTGGCGTCTAGACGGTGCAGGGTCGTGGGTTCCTCCCTCGCCCTCACAATGGCCATCTTTACTGAGTTATTCTCGCCGACGAGGGGAAGGAGGAGCCCGCCCTCCTGCTTCCAGCTTTAATGAAGCGTACCTCCAAATTAAGGGCAACATATCGTCACAGATTGTGCCGTGCTTAATGTTGTGACGGAGGGGAGCACGCCGCCCCGATCATGACGCGCACTCACTCCTCAGCATCTGTGAAGAAAGCTGCCCTCATGCAACAGGTTACGTTTGTCTTGCCTGATTAATTCCTCTCATTTTTCGTTAATCAAAGAGGTATTATCTCTCTCTCTCTCTCTCTCTCTCTCTCTCTCTCTCTCTCTCTCTCTCTCTCTCTCTCTCTCTCTCTCTCTCTCTCTCATTAGAGCACATCATTGACCAGGAACAAAAACACGGCAGCCAGCAGCAGGTCGGGGCGGCAGGAGCGAGGCGGCGGCGGGACACCCTCGGCAGGAAGGTGATGCAGCAGCTCATTAATCCTCTTTTCCACAGCAAATCCCGAGGACGCTTTGATCCTCGCCAGCTCGGGACACACTTCTTGACGAGCGCAAAAATCATCAGTCAGGGAAACATTTGCCTTTATGACTGCCACCCATAGTGTCTCATCAAATATTCCAGACCGTCACTTTATGTCATTTTATACCAACCATAAAATCCTTACGACCCAGAATTACGGCGCGGCACGTGTACGTTCAGGCGACACCGCTGGCTCGTGAAGGACGGAAATAGCACAGCACTCTTACGATACCGGATACATATTTGCCGCCTGCCAAGTCGTACCGGGAGACTAGAAGCGGCGGTGTTGTGATGGAAGGTAATGGACGGTAGTGGTGGTGGTGGTGGTGGTGGTGGTGGTGGTGGTGGTGGTGGTAGTGAGTGACGCTGAGTGCCTGGCCGAGGGAAGGGCCACCTAATGCATCATTTTCCAAAAGGTTATTGATTCGTGAAACAAAGAAGGCGAGTGATTGGGAGTTAGCGGGGCGGGAATGAGAATTAATATGTCACGAAGACCACAGGGACCCTGCCCGAAGGATGTGTGTCACCCCAGGTCACTCCAGGTCACTCCAGGTCACACGCCGATGAGATTACAAAGAAAGTGGAACAGTAGCAGATAATTAATAGAATTACGTAAAAGTCAGGAATCGTTTCAGCATTACAGGAGGTCTGAGTAGAGCACGGCCTTGGTGGTGACAATAGATGTAGCTCCGCCAGACTGAGAGGGGATATTCTGAGGCCACAACAGCACCACATCATAAAAGTGAAGCACATCATAACAATTGAACAAAGTAGTGCTCTTACTGGTGTTCATCGTCAATATAACACATCAGCAGAGGAAAAAATAGTACTAGCAAGAGACGAAAACACAAAAAAATATTAGTCAGTCATCACAAAAGGAAACCAACAGAACAAAACAGAAATTTTGGCACAGCCCAGCATCACAAAAGCAGAATAGGAGACCGAATGAGTACTAGGGTGGTTGATATAATAGGAAGCATACAACAGATAGCAGCAGAATTACCTATATGAACAGCAAATGCTACGATCTAATGGTACATTCACGTCACGCTTACTTGGAATGAACATGAGAATCTATTACAACTTAGGTGGAGACGTTAATGATTGCAGAGGACGAAATATCTCCAGGGCGTTAACGTGCCTTTATATCTTTTTAACTGTAAGCGTATTCCAATGAAAAATAAGAGTTTTCTATTCTTATAAATGGAAAGTACGAAGATTACTAAACAAATGCTGAAATCTTTCTCATTACAGAGTAGTGGTAATTACATAATTGATGATGACGATAATAATAATAATAATAATAATAATAATAATAATAATAATAATAATAATAATAATAATAATAATAATAATAATAATAATGTTGAATATTAGTTCACTAACGATCACAAGTAAACACTAACAATAATTATGGGAAGAGAGGAGGTTAAGAAAGTCTCTCTCTCTCTCTCTCTCTCTCTCTCTCTCTCTCTCTCTCTCTCTCTCTCTCTCTCTCTCTCTCTCAAAATATTACGAGAGCAAGAGAGAGAGAGAGAGAGAGAGAGAGAGAGAGAGAGAGAGAGAGAGAGAGAGAGAGAGAGAGAGAGAGAGAGAGAGAGAGAGAGAGAGAGAGAGAGAGAGAGAGAGAGAGAGAGAGAGAGAGAGCAGCTGCAAGGAAGGAGACTCTCTCATCTACTGTATATTTACAAGGCCCATCAGCATAACGGGGAAGCTTAGCTGAGGGCTGCCCCGGAACCCGCCAGCCCCAGCCCCGCACTTTTGCCGTCCGCCTCTCTTCCCCAAGATTACTCTCTCGCTCATCCCTCCCGGTCGAGATTACCTCCGCATTTTACTCAAGGAGATGAAAGCACTAGCCTGGCGATATGTCAAGAGTTTCTGTTGTGGTAATTAACAGCTGCGATGAGGAACACAACAGTAGCAGCAACGGAAACAGCAGGAGGGTCGAGTAGTGGCAGGAGGTGGAGGTAGCGGAGGTGGTGGAGGGAAGGAGTGGTAGGGGATGTGTGAGGGGAAGGATAGGGATGTCAGGAAAGAGGGATGATTAGTGGAGGAATACGAGGAAAGAGGATGATGATGATGATGATGAGTATAGGTGAGGAATATTTTTGCAGTAATAATCAAGGCAGCGAGTATTGAGTGACCTTTGTATTATCTCAATATGTATATGTGTGTGTGTGTGTGTGTGTGTGTGTGTGTGTGTGTGTGTGTGTGTGTGTGTGTGTGTGTGTTGAAAAATGTCGTTATAGCAAACATGTATCAGTACAATCTAAAAATTTCCCAATCAATGTACAAATAAAAGTGTAATCATATATATATATATTATATATATATATATATATATATATATATATATATATATATATATATATATATATATATATATATATATATATATATATATATATATATATATATATATATATATATATATATATATATTCAATGGCGAATGTTGAAGAGACAATTTCCTCGGACGTGTCACTCGTCACTCCACCAACATAACACTCTTGGCGGCGATACAAGGCGAGACACGATCACTTTTTCACTTTCCCGGCACTTCAATCACTTCACACACAGAGTTGACCTTTTCAATGCTTCTTCACGATCTACTCCTGCACTGACGCTGACAAAAATCCTGAAGTATGATTCGCTGCTCCTCGTGAATCTTTTCTCACTGTGATGAAATGCACCAAGATGCGTTTTGCTGCTCCACTGACAAAGCCCGGTGCCCCTCCACGCACGCACTGAAATCAATTCCCTGATAATGCTTGAGCAGTCGCCCGCAGCTTGAGGATTGGTCGATGCTTTGTATGGGTATGGAAATTAGGGTGCCCGGCAGGCGGGGCTCCACCAATCCCCGGGCGAGGCCGGTGCCCGGTTGCTTGTGCAAGACCCAATCACCAGCTTTCACTGGTTCCCTGAGTTTTTTGTTGTTCCCTGACATTGGCCCCCTCCAGCTCCCTTTTTTCCTCTTTTTGTTACTATATCGTCTCTGAATCCCACTTTTTTTCTTCCCGTTGTCAGATTCAAGTTTGCATTTTTTCTGTTGTATAATTCCGAATTACATAAAACGAGCTAGGTGACCATTTTATTATTACTAATTTTCTTTTCTTCGCTGGTAAAGTACTCAGAAATATCACAGTATGACAGTTCTTTGTCATCAATACAATAGTCACCATTACATAATTATGCATCACGAAATGTCTTCAAGACTCACGGAAAACAATCACATCATTAACACATTAAACAGATCAAGTTAAACAACTCAAAGAAAAATATTAAATACGCAATGACTGGCATCCCATTCGTGACTGCACAGGTGTCACAGCCGTGATCACTGCGGCAACATGACGACCGTGGCATAATTTTTGCGAGCACATCAATTATGATTAAGTTACAGTATCAACTCATTCCCAATGAGGTCATCATGGTGCAACACGGGACAAGGTATCTTGTGTTGTGCATTTCAAACACCGAGCTACGGAACTATAGCATATATATTTATATAAAGGCGCGCACTCACGCATACGCACGCACGCACGCACACACACACACGCACACGCACACACGCACACACACACACACACACACACACACACACACACACACTATCCTACCTGTTTTCATGTTTGCTTTTCCAGATGGAGGACGCTTGTGTCTGTAAACACAGTTATCTTATATTCATTCATCATGTTGCCGGAGGTAACAAACCAGTTATTTGTTGAAAAATGCATACAGAATTTTATTTTAATCCTAGTATGACATTAATTACAACACTTTACGACACCAGCTAAGCCACTGCAAGAGGTTAAAAAGAAATATTTTTAGAAGACATTAACAGATAAAAGCATCTACAAGAACCGTCTCCTTCAGTGGTGGCGTGGTGCATCGCATGGCCGCGAGGAGGAGCTTCCCTCACCCTTGATGTGTTATGAAACGGTGATAGCATTCATGACCAGCACCACCACAAGTCCCTCCAGCACCACGACTCACACGTTCGCCTGTAGGAAACATAGGAGAAGCGAAACGCCCTGAAGAATCACCAGCCCAGATTGCCTGCAGGAGCCGCCAGCCAGCCGCCGCAACACCGCATTAACACTTCCAACTAATGAGCCTTTACGTGGCCGCGATGTGTGCACCAACAAGCTCGCCTGTGTGATAAATGCTCGCGATAATGATTGGAATAACTTTTAGCCATAATTTCAGTGGCCGGAGGGAGCGAGCTGCCAGGTGGTTGCCTCAACAGGTGGCCTCACGCAGCTCTTCTGGTGACGAGTGTTTTTTTCTTTTGTTATTTTTCTCTTTATATTCGTGTACTTGTGAGTATTTATCCCCAGAAACACACACGTCCTAGATGATGAATAATTGCATCATTATACTTCTCTTGATTAAACAGAAACAGTAACAAGAGTCAAAGAAAATATTTAGGAGTAATAAAACACTTATAAGAAATTAAAAGAACTTATTTCAAAACGTTTTGGTGTCTCACTGCGATTATTTTAGCATGTTCTACCACGTTACTGGTGACTTTAAGGTTACTTTCACAATTCCAACGATAATTTAACGAAGATTACACATTATCAATAGGGAAAACACCCACGGGAACACGATTAAACATCTCTCTGCCCTTTGAAATTAGTCCTAAACGTTTCAGAATACAAGCTTTACCAACACTAACCCTAAGTGAAGGAGGAGAAGGAAAGAAAGAGGAGAGCAGGTGCGGTACGCCTCCACGCATATCTCAGCACCAGAAGAGGAGAGAAGGAAGGAGCGAGAAAGGGAGGAGGAGCCCATGCAGCATCTCTTCTCACATCAATATCCCATCGAGGGGCCCACAGCGGCAGGTAGTGGGCATGAAGGGGGCTGCAGGGACGGGAAGGATGGCAAAGAGAACCCCCTGTCAGAGAAAAGGTGCAGAACAACACTACGGAGGGGGAGGGAAGGGGACCAGAGGGGGGACAGAGGGACAGAGACGGGGGATGGAGAAAAGGAGAGGGAGAAGGAAAGGGGTTCTGCTCGCATGATCAAACAGGGACTCACAACCGAGACGTGCAAGGGTGATGAGCCAAGATTCTTATGATCGAGATATAAAAAATAGTTTCCCATGGTAGAGGGTGAATGGCGCGCAGGTGTGGCGGCAAGGACAATGTGTTTACTCTAAATTGTCGTCAAGAAGGTTTTAATGTGGCGGGGAATGGGTGAAGAGTGAGATGGGTGATTGAAGTTTTGGAGGTCCTTAGCTGAAGAAGTGAAGAGAGGAGAAGAGAAGAGAACAGGAGAAGAGAAGAGAAGAGAAGAGAAGAGAAGAGAAGGGAAGGGAAGAGAAGGGAAGAAAAAAGAAGATAAAAGAAAAAAAAGAGATGAACAAAATCAAGACAAAAGAACAAGAAGAACAAGAACAAGAACGAGAAAAAAATGACAACAGAAACAAGAAAACAAGAACAAGAAGTGGTAAGATATACAAACAAAACTAAATATATCATGCCGTACACCAATGCACAAAAATGCGTCAGGATCGAGAGGGGGAGAGAGAGAGTATGTTAATGTTAATAAATAATGCAAGTTTCAACAGAAGTATTTTAAAAGCGACCGAGCAATAATTGTGACGGAGAAGTTAAAAGTTTTATCAAGTCAATTATTTACAACATCAATAATTGGCCGCGCAAAATTAGTTGGCGATTTATATTTACTGAATCCATATTTCATAGATATTAATCTTATTATCCCGACTCCGTGTGTGTGTGTGTGTGTGTGTGTGTGTGTGTGTGTGTGTGTGTGTTTAAGGTGAATGAAACACACCAGATTTATTCCAAAAATGTATCTAAAGTTATTAAAATATTTTCATAGCTTAAGAATAGCAAAAAAACTTTAAAAAATATATTACTACGCGTCAAAAAATATCGTATAGGTACTTCGCAGCATCACCGTCACCACTATTACTACCAACACCACCACCTGCACCTCACCTTCCACCTTCATCACCACCAGTCACTTATCCCTTACACAGGTGCGCAACGAGACAAAACCCAGCAACACGAACACGACACAGCGCAGCGCAAACTGAAAAATTAACGCTAACTCTTAAAACTCTTAATAACACAACAAAAATTAATGACGGAGCACGTGGAGAGAAGAAACCAGGAATCAGAGATGAGGAGAGCGAGTCCCCAAGAAAGGTAGACTGGTTCTCCTGACGCCTAAAAATGCCCTTCATCCTTGACACCTTCCCTTGTCGCGACACTCCCTCCCTCAACACCCTTTCTAGGTGTATTCAGACCCCCTTACCCTACATCCACCCACCAGGTATAAGCATCCCATCCCATTCCAGCTTTCTTTACCCCTCCTCTTCACTTCCACAAGCCAAGCCATGCCAAGCCGCGTTAAGTCAAGCCCCCAGTACCTCAATGGGTAAAAGAGTCAACATGCTCAGTTCCAACGGCCTTTTGTGAGTCTGCTTTAACAATTTTCCGTCGACCCTGAAGCTCTCTGTTTAATATCGCGTCTGAGCCCGCTTGGACCACGTGGGCGCCAACCGACCGACCGACCTGTTATTCACTTGCTTGGCTGTCTATGACCTTGAAAATGGACGTTCTTTTCCGGCTGGTAATGAGCGAGTGTGTGTGTGTGTGTGTGTGTGTGTGTGTGTGTGTGTGTGTGTGTGTGTGTGTGTGTGTGTGTGTGTGTGTGTGTGTGTGTGTGTGTGTGTGTGTGTGTTTGGTCTACTTCTCTCGTTTTTTTGTTTATGAATGCAAAAGTAAAGGAAGAATATGTTACTGTTGCTAGTACGCGGGATAATTCTCTCTCTCTCTCTCTCTCTCTCTCTCTCTCTCTCTCTCTCTCTCTCTCTCTCTCTCTCTCTCTCTCTCTCTCTCTCTTACACTGGCTGAGATACCGAAAAAAAAATAATGACATTACCTACAAACATAAATCCCCTCCCGGTTTTACTCACACACACACACACACACACACACACACACACACACACACACACACACACACACGCGGCCACGCAGTACGGAGTGGCAAACACATTATGCACCACATTAGTCATTTAGAATAAATTAAAACGCACCGCCAACACACTCACCACCTCCCTAACTTTACGGTGACCCAAATTTCTTTCATTATACTTTCCATCTCACTCTTTCATTTATCTTACCACACACCTTTCTGTCTGTCCCTCTTTCCCTCTCACTCTCTCTCTCTCTCTTTCCATCTCGTACAGATATTCTCCACCAGCGCTTACATGTGAAAATAAATGCAACCAGTTCTTAATAACTCTTCACGAGCAATGTTTGATTTATACTGAGTTATTTACAGAGAGCAGCACCGGCGGATTTGACAAACACGTTATTTATGAATGGCCTACACTGGGTTCTCGTGGCGATATTAAAGGAATGGCAACCGATCAGAATATAATGATTCGTGTATATTTATTGCTAGCGAAACAATGCAGGGACAGATTCGGATCGGTAAATAAGGATGTTACGGGGGCGGACAGGTGAGCGGGAGGCTTCTAATGACACCTGGCTATGAGTGTAATGCCTCCTCACCTACACGTGTTTGGGCTCGACAGGTGTGATGTCATGATTCCAATGTTTTTTTTTTTTTTTTCTGTGGGTAAAGGAGCTTATTCCAGAGTTACTCAGTGAAAATGAAAGGGTAAATCTAATATTTTTGGGGTGAATTCGAGTTATAAAATGAAGAAAAAAGGGAAATCTATTTTTTATTGGATTATTTAAGTTGCAAGTTAAAGAGAAAGAGGAATCTAATGTTTTGGGGGTTATTCAAGAGTTACGAAGTGAGAGGAAAGGAAAAGCTTCTGTTTTTATAATATTCGAGTTGATAAAAAGAAAGGGGAATTTTTTTTTAGGTTATTCTAGAGTTACAAGTGGAACGGATGGGGAAAAATAGCCTGTTTACTTGTTCCTCTCTATAAAGTTCAACAGAAAAAAAACCTACAATCAGTTTGGCAAGTTCAGTTCCGAATATTCTTTGAAATACAAGTTATAGAAAGGTGTGAGACCAGAGAGGAATTTAGTTCATGTCAGTGATCGAGTCGCTGAATAAATATTGCTCATAGATTAATAATGCACATATAGATCAAGAAGATACAATGAGGAGATAAAATCGGCGGCTTTCTTCGCTGTTAAAAATATAAAAAAAAGTAACAATACTCCTTTGTTTTAATTTTTCCTTTCAATCCTTAAACAGTTGAACCAATCCTCAGAAATGACCGATGAAGCTATAGTGCAATAACTAAAGTGCAAAGGAAATACAGATGGCTTAACGCGCCGGTAAAAATGCGAAAAATAGTTTGGCAAAAGAGATAAATTCATAGCGAGATATATACAGACTGAGTGAGCAGGATGGCAGCGAGGAGTAAAGCCGCCATGAATATTACATGATAATCATCCTGTTACAAATAATAACAGACTGAACGTTGTCAGGATTACTCGTTTTTAGGCCTCAGTTTTAGTCAGCGTGAGCCACCAGTGCCAGCCAATTAACAATGCATAATTTGGCGTATGTCTATTAATATAACAAGCTTTCCCATTGCGATATCGATGCGCGGCGAATCACTAATCACGGCGGTAATTCCTCGGCATTTCTCGAGTTCTTTGTGGCGACGTGAACCAGACGTAATTTCCGGCCCCTCGTAATCATTAAGCGCCGCGGGGAAATTCTCTTCGGAAATTTATAAAACAATTCCCAGTGAATATTTCCAATTGCCGCTTGGGTGCCTCGTCGCTGTCACCTCCACCAGCACGAACAAAACGGCGAGAAGAAACGGCGTGGTATTGGTGTGGCGAGGCGGCTGGAGGCACAGACGGCGGCGGCGAGGCGACGAGCACACACACAGGATGCCTCAAAGGGTGAGCAATTAGCTTTATTGCACCTTTTACTCCTCAGCGGTAAAGCTCAAAACTACAGCCGCACAAACACTTGGCTGATTTCGGCACGTACGTCTGTCTATGCTCCATCAGGACCTCGAACCCTGTGCCGCGGACTTGCCCGGACTCAGACGGACAGGGACGTGACGCGGCGAGCCTTTGAAGCAAAGCCCTCGAGCAGTTTTTGAAATTTGCACAAAATGAAATAATACAAAAGGAAAAATAACAGCACTGTCTTCCAACGACCCAAAACTCTAGTCAATGGCGACGACTGGACCGAGCGACGCCCTGCAAGTCTTTCCTGTACGACATCCCGACTTATGCCCGAAAAACGACTTAATCGGCTTAAAGAGATGATTCAAAAGCAAAGTGAGGAAAAAGTGCTTCATTCACCGGACTAAAAGGACCAAGAGGACCAAGAGGACAGCAGGGGCAGGCCACGCACGAGGCGAGGACACCGCCACGCCAGGCCCTGCTTCCGACGGGCGGCGGTAAGAGGGCCGACCAACTTCCTCCTCCACCACCACCACCACCACCACCACCGGCCTTCCACGCGCTCGCGACTGGAGTGAATATTTACTTTTTCCGCGCACTGCTAAAAAAGAAAAAAAGGAGTTAAATTCTCCACACCAGAGCGTTGGTGGGGAGGGAGGGAAGGTCACTCGCTCTCCTGACCGACTTTGCTTCAGAGACAGATTGTTGTGTTAATAATGCGAGGCTCTTTTGCTTGATGAGTGTGTGTGTGTGTGTGTGTGTGTGTGTGTGTGTGTGTGTGTGTGTGTGTGTGTGTGTGTGTGTGTGTGTGTGTGTGTGTGTGTGTGTGTGTGTGTGTGTGTGTGTGTGTGTGTGTGTGGTGCTTCCGTGAATGTGAGTGCGTGTGATTTAAGCGTATTTATTCCTGAACTTCAGTTAATACTCAAGTAGGACGTGATGACGAGGCTTGCCACGAGTCATGACAGTGGTGATGGGGATGAAAACATGATGACAATTATAACCATAAATCCCTCTATTTCTTTGACTTTACCAGCAAATCGCAAGAATCAGAAGCCACGCCACAGGCAGGACCCGGGCGGGAGTAAGAAGGCAAGACTCATGAGCAGCGGTGCGATCCCCCAGGCAGGAAAAACAATTCCCTGGTACATTCGCCTCATTGCCGCAAGTGGCTCTCTGAGTGTCCTCATTAATCGTGCATCGCTTAATGATCACAAGCCGCAGGGAGGTAAAGACAATTACCTGTGTTTATCCGTCCAGGTTCTCCGCCTGGCCACTCACTGCATCGTTCTGATTATTAGTTATTAACTTTTATTTGTGTAAAGTTAATGTAATTGAAGCTAACTCCCCTGGGAAGACCTACACTGCCGCCATAGAGTTTCCGCCGCGTCCCCGCCGCTCCCCGCCTCGCCTTCCGCCTGCCAAGAACGTCCTGCTTGCAGCGCACCTCCGCTAACGTCTCGTCTGGCGGCAAAATCTCTCCAAAATGATGACATTATCCCTTAAGAGCATGCTTCAGGAAGGCCAGGGACGCCGCCTGCCCGTATTAAAGGGGCGGTAATGAGGGCAGGTGATTGCAGGCGAGTGTAAGCAAGTTTTTACCTGGTGCAAACGTCGCTCCCTCCCTCCTTCCCCCCCCCCCTTGCCCCTCCGCCCGGCACCTCTACTCTCCTACTGCTCGCCGCAGTCTTGTAGGCGCAAAGAGAGTCTCTGTGACAGTTATTTCTGCTTTGTTTAAGCATGAAAATACTTTCTTGATAATTTTTACCAAGTATTGTACCTGAGAAAAGCAATAATCTCCTCTTTTCCCTCACCTGGCGTGGAGGAGCCGCTCGCAGGCTGCTCAGCGCCGGGCGGAAAGCGGCGTCCATCGGGAGCCTCGACCGCCGCTTTCTCGGCGCCGATTTTAAAAGCTGAAGGCTCATCTACTTGAAAACGTGCTGTTTCGTTTCTCTTGCAGACTATAAGTAATGCAAGAGAAGCAGGCAAGGGCTCTGCTCCCTCCCGTCGGCGCGACTGCAGGCCTCGCCGGCGGCCTGGAGCGACATAGTGATGGAAGCAGCGTGGGGCGCCGGCACAGAATTTACAATGCTACTTCTTTTTCCCTCGACAACATGAATCATCCTTTGCTTTTCAATTTCAGCTTGACCCCAGTAAACGTTTATGATTTGTACTACTTTTTTACTCCCCGCGTGATGATTTGTCGACCGAGGCGCGAAGACACATGCCCTCGACCCTCACTCAGGCGACATTCATCAGGCAAAGTTATCTCTTTAATCCCTCAAAATGCATCACAAATTGTTGTTCCTGCAAACTGTGACTCAAAATGTCCCTCACTGGATCCTGTCATTACGTTTTTTTTTCTTTTTATGAGAGTACACACAGAAACAAAACCTAATTTAATAACTTTCTTTTTTTTTCGTGTTTCTCATCATTATACACTTGCACAGTGTGGAGTGTCCTCGCTATACACAAGCATCATTTACCTGCCAAGCGCCAGGTGGTCTGCACAGGTGGCAACGGTCCGTGGAGAAGAGGAGACCTGTTCATAATGTTAAATAATACGTTCACAAATTACACACGAGTATGAATTCTACAGTAATGAATTCACACACACACACACACACACACACACACACACACACACACACACACACACACACACACACACACACACACACGAGCAAAGTAGAGGTAATTACGCAAAGACATGCAGACATAAACAAACACACGAGCTATACAACATGAGCGAATGTGGCGGAAGCAAACATGTCACCCGATCACCGTGTGCGTGTGTGTGTGTGTGTGTGTGTGTGTGTGTGTGTGTGTGTGTGTGTGTGTGTGTGTGTGTGTGTGTGTGTGTGTGTGTGTGTGTGTGTGTGTGTGTGTGTTTGTGATGAGAGGAATATTTCATACAGTGTTTCTTGCGCTCACATTTTGTCGCTATTTTATGAACTGACAAAGGAATTCAGACTTTTATAAACAAATCGAAGTCGGAAATACAAAACCCATGACAATATCTTTGAAATTAATGCTCCTGGGAATGTACAACTATTCACAACTCCTCAAGGACACTTAACAAACATACCTACAAACTATTTTTAGAGTTACAACTTAACAAAGAGCTCTGAAAAAGGAGTCATTTGAACTAATACTTTTTTTTCTTACTAATATCGCAAAGTAATACATCAAAGACAGCCTAGAGTATACAAGACTAAATAACTATTACTACCACCACTACTATTACTTCTCGTACCAGTGATAAGACAAACGTTAAATACGAAAAAGCTTCAGAATGAGCATTAGCGTAACTTCAGCGGGACTTCAGGTGAATACAGTCAGGCAGTTAAGTATCCTCAGTGTGAACGAACACATGAAGGAATGATTGAAATCCCTTGACGCTCATGTTTGCTCTGCCTGCTGTTGTACAATGATCGGGCGAGGCTCAGTGCATATCGGAGAGCAGAGTAAGAGTAAGGGCAGTACTTAATTTACTGACTGCACCACAGACTCTTCGAAATATCTCTGACAAAAAAGGATGAATTTCAAGAACACCTCGCTCTTTGACGCATATCGGAGCACAGAAAAAAAAAAAAAAAGAGGAAAGAACGGAGGGATAAATATATGTTTAAGTAGTTGAGAAATGGGGAAAATGCTAAACACAGCAATCATATAAAGGAAAATTATGGAAGAATAAATGTAAATCTGCTGATCCTCACGACCCCGTTTGGAAATAAACTACAATAGAAAATTATGAGTTAAGAGAATAAGAAAAAGAAAAAAAAACTCATTGAAAATTATTAAAACTTATAATAAAACTGAGTATGGACAGGAAAATCGTTGAGGAAAAGCACGAGAAAATTGGTGTGATTAAACATAGTGTGCCTGGAGTATAGGGAGAAGAAGAGCGTGCTCCACCACCATAAGTCAGTCATTCAAGGATTATTGACACTACGACAATCAATATTTCAATTCAGTAATCCTAAACCATTCCACTGAGCACAAACAAATAACAACACCAAACCAAACCAAAAATAAATAAATAGATAAACTACATCCACTCAAAGCTTTCAACTACTCAATCGCTCATTATGTTGTTAGTGCACCCTTCGAAATTGTACACTTTATTACACTACAAGACAAGAAATAAGAGTCGGTGTGTTAAAAGACACATGTTTCCTTCACTCACAGTACAAACCATTTTTATGACTCACTCCATTCCTTTTCTAGTCCTTTTGTCTACCTATCACATCTTCCTCTATCCTCCTGTGCACCTTTCCTCCTCAGACATATTTTAAGTTAGTTTCTCATCTTCTCTTTCTCCTCTCGGTATTATTATGATTATTTATCTCGTTTAAAGACTGTGAGGTTGTATATTTGTAGTAATGATAGCGGTAATGGGAGGGATGGTGATGGTCGGGGTTAGTAGCAAAAGCAGTAGTAGTTGAAGTAGTAGTTTTGTTGTCGTTGTTGTTGTTGTTATAGAACAAGGATGTGAGAGAGAGAGAGAGAGAGAGAGAGAGAGAGAGAGAGAGAGAGAGAGAGAGAGAGAGAGAGAGAGAGAGAGAGAGAGAGAGAGAGAGAGAGAGAGAGAGAGAGAGAGAGAGAGAGAGAGAGAGAGAGAGAGAGAGTGTGTGTGTGTGTGTGTGTGTGTGTGTGTGTGTGTGTGTGTGTGTGTGTGTGTGTGTGTGTGTGTGTGTGTGTGTGTGTGTGTGTGTGTGTGTGTGTGTGTGTGTGTGTGTGTGTGTGTGTGTGTGTGTGTGTGTGTGTCTGTGCGCGCGCGCGCGCCGGTGCTTTGAAAATCTCATACCTTGTTTTAAACTACAAAATACAGTACATGAGTATCTTGATTTTTATTAATCTATTTGCTTCCGATGGCGATGAAAAAAAAAGTATAACCACAACTCCGACAACACAAAGACCCTCCTTCTAAATTTTTTTCTTCCCTCCTCAAATTTATTAGTGCGTTGAAACAAAACAAGTGTAAACAAAACGTCACATTTCGACGTTCAAAATGACGGTAAGCGCTTCAAATGCCACAATGCAGAAGTAATCTTCTTTGAGACCATCATTTCCGTATTTGGACAAGAAAAGTAAGTGTGTGTGTGTGTGTGTGTGTGTGTGTGTGTGTGTGTGTGTGTGTGTGTGTGTGTGTGTGTGTGTGTGTGTGTGTGTGTGTGTGTGTGTGTGTGTGTGTGTGTGTGTGTGTGTGTGTGTGTGTGTGTGTGTGTGTGTGTGTGTGTGTGTGTGTGTGTGTGATAAAAAGAGATAAACACAAGCAGAAACAACAAAACTGAGGGAAAACACAACTTCCCACAAACACAAACGAGGAAAACAACGACAAAACCACATTTCACAGACAAGAGGAGGCTACACAAGGAACACTTCGAAAGCAGACAAGACAGACAAGACTTGCAGGACTCCGGAGAAAGCAGAGAAATCAGAACCAACAGGAGAAGCAGACGGAGGCGGAGATGAGTGCGGGCATCGTCCTGTCCTGCATCCCTGTGTCTCTGTGTTCCTGTGTACCCTGCGCTCACCCGACCTATTGTATATTGTCTCGTAAAACGGAGGCCAGTGTTGACGAAGCCTTCCTAACTTGGGCCTGGATTCATTTACCAGACATTACCGAAGACTCCGAACACCCCGCCCCAAGAAAGATGGAGGTTCCCATTCGGCAGGAGGACGCCGCCGCCCAGCCAATTAATCTGAGTGTAAATGATGAACCAATTTACACTTGAGAAATGTGTCAACTGTACTGTGATGCGTCGTTTGCATGATATCAACCCCGCGGACCTGTCGTGTTGTGTGGATTATGTATAGGCACGGAGAGATGGCCTAGGTAAAGACAACAGGGATCCTCCAATACTACTACTACTACTACTATTACTACTACTGCTACTATTACCACTACTACCACCATCACCAACACTATGATTGCTAATACTACACTATCAATATAACTACAACTGCGATTACCAATACCAAGAAAATTACCACCACCACCACCATTACCACTACCACTACTACTACTACTACCACTACTACCATTACATTATTATTAACAATACTACCACTTATTACAGACAGCCCTCATTAAAGACACCAGGAATCCTCCAATACTAATACTAGTGCCATTACTACTACTACCACCACCACCACTACAATTACTGAAACCAATACTGCTACCATTAATACTACAACTACCACTATTCTATTACCACCAACTCTACTACCACTTACTCCAGAAGTTGTTATTTATGGAATGGCACGTAGAGAGTGGATACAAGCCGCGTCCACACAAACTAGTAGTATATTCCACTGTTCCCTTTTCTGAATGGTACCGTTACCCTGAAATTGTATTCGACGTGAAGCTTGGGAGTCTACAATGAATATTATGTCTATGGGTTCGATCTATGAGTTTGTCTTAGTCTCGCAGGAAAGTGAGACGGATGATTCTGTGTCGTATTGCTGTTGATGTAGAAATTATTACGTTTGGAGTTACAAGACAAGATGAATTTGACGAACTTATTATTCAAAATCAAGTGAAATTCGAGTATATTTTTCTTTTGTTCTTGAGTATTTTTTTTTTAGTTATATTTAGGTCTTTTCTTTTTAGTTATGTTGCCCTTTTCCCTTTCCTCTTCCTATATCTAGTTAAGTCAGAGTATATATTGTTTTTTTTTATATATATATTCAGATATCCTTAGTTTTCTTTAGTTATGTTATTATTATTTTTTTCTTTTGCTTTTCCTCCTCCTCCTCCTCCTCCTCCTCCTCCTCCTTGAAAGATGAAGGCATTTTCACATATTATATTAACTTCGCTTCATCTACAGGTGCATCATTACTTTGTGTCCTTGCTCTTTCTTACAGGATATCACAAGTTCCTTATTGATGCTGAAACATAAATGATATGAAAACTTTATTTCAATGTTTTACTTCTAGACGGATATCACCACTCTCTCTCTCTCTCTCTCTCTCTCTCTCTCTCTCTCTCTCTCTCTCTCTCTCTCTCTCTCTCTCTCTCTCTCTCTCTCTCAAACGCCTCTTGTTCTCGGTAATGGGTGTGTACAATGAGAGACTCCTCGTCATAAGTGGCGTGCAGGACGGCCGGCGTGGCTAAAGGTTACATTTTTCAGCTCAACACACCGGCACGAGGGACAAGTGAGGAACAAGTGTCTCATCGCCAGGCCACCCCGGGACGACGCCGCCACCACCACCACTACCACCACCACCACCACCAGCCCGCCGAGCATCACCTAATAAAGACACACGGCCTCTTCCGCTCAAGTGGCAATGTATCCACAATTCGGAATCATTTTAGAACATCGGAAACTCCATGAACAATTCGAGCGACCGGTGAGTCTCGGTGATAAAGTATGTCATTCGCTATTTGCAGTGCCCGCCCCCTCGCCCCGCAGCCGCTGACTGGGATACCGGGATACTGTGTCTAGGATGCTGGGATACTGTGATGCTGCCCCGCCACTACTGCACAGACGACGCCCATTAGACACGGGACAATTATCGTCCATCGCGAGGCTGTAATCAGATGGCGAGGAGTCAGGATGCTGGTCTATCAATTTCTCGCGTCTGTGACACTGATATTCAATCATCATATAAGTTGACGGAATCAGACATTAAACATAAAGGGACTCAAGGCCTTATTCTGTTAAATGATGCCAAATACAATTACCGCGTGATATTGTAATGTGATGGAGAGGCCGCCGGAGACAATGACCTTATTCTATCAAATTATGGCAGGTGAAAACCCCGCCACGATGCACTGGGGAGGCATTGCAGCGCCCCGCAGTAAATGGTGCGTCGTTACTGCGGCCCGGGCGGTGCTGGTGGCGGCGTGGTGGGCTGAGGACCAACACAGCAGGTTATAGCTTGAAAATATTCGGCCTCCTAACTTTGAAATATTAGAAAGACCGCTACGAGAGACGCTCCTGCCTTGGGAATATGGCAAACTGCTATACATGACGAATTTCCAGTTTTGTATTATGTACTTAGACAAACATGGACTCCTGCGGTGGATGGTTAAGAGAACTGAAGAGGTTACATGTATACTTATTGATATACTGACATATTATTACATTAGATAAATAAGTGACTGCTACAGACAATATTTCACGGTGAATGTGTAAAATGCATCGATGGAAATCTTAGGGCAAAAAGGAGAGTAAAAAAGAAGTGAAAAACTTGTGGAAACAGACCAAAAAAAAACATAAAAGGATGTATGAAAGGGGAAAAAAGTACGAGTAAGGTGGATATGTGCGAAGTTAAATGACGATAAATTCTCTCTCTCTCTCTCTCTCTCTCTCTCTCTCTCTCTCTCTCTCTCTCTCTCTCTCTCTCTCTCTCTCTCTCTCTCTCTCTCTCTCTCCACACACCAACTTCCCCTCAAAAAACAACTAACTCACCACAAATAAACACATGAAAACACGCACACAAGCAAAGACCATCAACAAATCCAACAAATGAACATAACAGGAAAAAAAAAAAAAAGATAAATAAATCCATCATTTCATCTTATCCACGGTAGCGACAGAACCGAACACAATCCGTCTACGTAGTATCGGCATAGAGAAGCGGCGGAAGGCGGGAGGTGGTGGGTGCAGGGACTGGCTGGGACACGGACTGGCGGGGACACAGGGACTGGTAGGGGCACGCAGGCTTATACCTGGGCCTGTGTTCGATAGGGATCTCGCTCCTGGAAATGGCCACACGAAATTAAGATGTTTAATGGTCGTCTCTTGTTTACACTAGCTGGCGCCGTTTTAGAATGCATACAACAATTCCAGCACGAGCCACCACCTGTAGGAGGACTGCACGGGCCTGGCTTGGTGGGTGTGGGTGGGTGCGTCTCGCCAGCGTCGCCGTCATATATGTATATCAAAGACCAGTGAAGGTTTGGTATGATATATAGAGGTACAGTTTGATTTACTAGTCAAGGTATGGACGTGAGACAATCCGTAACATTTGAGGTGGAAAAATGGATGTTTTTCTTCAGCGTCGCCGTCATAATAAAAAAAAATCAGTGATGGAAGTTTCCGGGAGTGATATATAGAAGTACAGTTTGATTTACTAGTCAAGATATGGAAGTTAACAATCCCTGATACCGGAGAAAGCAAAATAAAGATTCCTTCCTAGAGTTTCGGTCATGTATGTACATAAAAAAATCAGTGATGGAAAGTTTCAGGGAGTGATATATAAAAGTACTATTCGATTTACTACTCAAGGTGTGGTCGTGAGGATAAACATAACACTCGAGAAGGTGAAATAAGAGTTTTTGTTTAATATTTGGTGCAGGTGATTTCAATGCGAGTTACGGATCACTAATAATCTCAGTGCAGGAAAATATTCTCCCTCCCCGTGCAGTGCGAGGCTCTGGCGCTGCCGATGCGAGCACGAAGTGTAATCAGCAGCAGCGGCCCTTTCATCTCCACGTGATGCCTGAAAGTGGCGGATTCAAGTTTGCGTGATGGCTTAGCATCGCTCCCATCACCACCACCACTACCACCACTACTACCTCGCCCCAACCCGTCCCTAGCGACAATAAAATGAGGTGGTTATGAATCTATCCCCAATGAAGGAGGGAAAATTTAAGACACTCCGAGCCATGAAAAGAAAGAACTCAGAAGATTAATGTAAATACGTCTCAATAGAAAGGAAGGAAATACTGCAATCTCTCCTAAAACATAAATTAAGATAGTTATAGATTTGGTTACGTTAGGATAGGTTAAATTAGGTATATTTGCCCCCAAGGAAAAAGACAGAAAACCCTATCCTATGACAAGAAAGATTTCAGGTACTCATAAATGTATATTTGTCCATTAAGGAAGCAAGATGAAAAAGTATTACACTCCAAACTAAATCAGGAAATAAATGAGGTGGTTGTTAACGTATATATCTTTACCCCCGAAAATATACTAACTAGTACTCTCCATCTCCATCCCATGGCAAGAAAGAACTGAGGTGTTTATGGATGTACTTTATTTATCCCTTAAGAAATGAAGGAAAGTACTAATACATTTCACACCAAAATAAGGAGGAAATAAAGTGGTCATTAATATATATTCCTCTTCCCCTTGAAAAAAGATAATGCATTTCTCCCTTTTGACAAGAAAAAATTGAATTACAATGAAAATACGTGCACTCGTTCCCTGAAAAAGAACAATAAGAAGAAAAAAATGCGACCCAACAACAAACAAGCCGTGGATTTGTAGCAGAAAAGAAAACCTGCATCACATTCAAACTTTGACGCAAACTCAGGATAAAAAGAGGCAGGAAAGAGGCGTCCCCAAGGTGGCTCTCCCGCAGCGCCGCGTCAGGCAGGCAAAGTTAGGGATTGACGTGGGACTTGGAGCCTTGCAATGAGATTTTATATTATTGGTTTTCCTGCCAGTAATTGAGGTAAGGTTATGCTCAAAGTCTCAGAATTTTGCACACGTGTATAACATTTATCTGCACGAAAGAACAGAATATGTATCAGTAACATTACTTCTCGCTATGATCTTTTTTTCTCTATTGTAAATCAGGGAGGAATAAAATACGCTCGGTACTAAATCTGCCGCGCTAATTTTTCTGTAATTGTATAAAATCGACAATTCCGTAGCGACGACTGTGGCGGAATGGACCAAATTTCTGATCCCCAGCAACACCAAGTTTCATTTGCTTGTAAATACGAGGCTCTCTGCGTCTCGCTACTCGCTGACACTTTCCTGATATGTTCTCTCTCTATCCTTTTGCTGGAGCTTATAACCGTTTATGTGCCTCTTGATTTGTTTACTGCCGCTGCGTGAGACTTGAAGGCAGCGTGAGTGTGTGAAAAGAAATTCGTTTGTCCTTGATTCTCATTCGTAACTTTATAATCGAGCAAAAGACAAATCACTTAATACTTCACAAGCGTCCCTCAGCACGCCAGCTGATGAACGTCATTTTTTTTTTTTTGTTACTTTTGCAAAAGTAACATGATATTAATGGGATCTCTGAAACAGCTTACAAATAATAATTCATGATTGGATGATTTCTAAGAAATAACCATCGGTCGGCCTCCACAATTATTCAGCAACTGCAATACTCGTAAATCCGAGCTGTGTGAGGCACACACTGGGTGTTTTTGTACAACGGAATTGCAAGTAATTTTACAATAACGTCACTGCGCCCGACTCTTTGTAAATTGGTCAGATATTTTGTAATTGTCCTAATAGGTGAAGGTTACGTTATTTCAAATGTGCGGGCTTGTTGAGGGGCGATTTTTATTTATGGTACTGTATATATATATATATATATATATATATATATATATATATATATATATATATATATATATATATATATATATATATATATATATATATATATATATATATATACGAGTATATATATATATATTATATAATCGAAGAGCGAGTTGTGAAGACCTGGCACGTAGTATTTCAAGGACAGTTTTCTCTGAAGGCCTTACAAGGTTAAATCCTCTTTCAGTCTTCGGTGTGTCGCGGCTCCGCCTGTGAGGCTTCGTCCTCCAACTTGTTTCAATTTCAAGCCTCTCCTGTATTTCTCTCTTTTTTTTTTTTTTTTTTTATTAAAATCGCCTAGAATTTGCTTTCTAATTTCCGCCGCGTCTTGCTTCAAGCATGATGAGTGTACAGTGCAGGAGGACTTTGTAAATAATATGTAGTAACTCCTTTCAATGGTTCTTTTTCTCACCTTTGATTTCTGTCACTGGGCATTTACTGGAATTTCACAGGGATAATACTTCTGCTGAAGATAATGCAGAAAGCAAATAAAAGAAAAAATATAATTGAAACATTAAGTTCAATGGCAGAAAATAATAATGAAAAGCACAACCACTAAAATAAAGATTAGAAAATACCACTGAAAACCACGGAGTGCTTTACGTCAGGGCCAAGAAGTGTTCCTGAACCACTTTCGTCTCTTCACGGAGATAACAAAACCAAATAACCCACAGTCTTTTAGTTCTGTTGCACAAATGTTATGTTCCATATTTTCATCACTGTCAATATCATTACTTCGTTTACTCATCATCGTTATAATTGGTAACTTCATGAGGATAGAAGCAACAAAGTATCGCGTAATTCTAAAATTATTTGACATCAGTATCATTATTTTATTCAGAAAAAAAATATTTAGAGCTTCCATCCTCACATGCACATCACAATATACACTATTCCAAGTACCTAAAACGTAATAATTATTTTTCGAGGCAATTTATCGACTGAAGCAATGGGAAAAACAGACCCTCAACAACTTTTATACCATCAAGACGAAGAAACAAGGAAAGCGAGAAGGTCTGGCTATAGAAGTTGATGAAATAACGATACAATGGAGAAAAACTACACCAAATGACTCCTGCACTATCCAAACGAAGAGAGAAGGCAGGAGAGAGAAAGCGAAACTGTCTGGACTGACTAGAATAGCTTAGAAGTCATGCAATTAATAAGTCCAACTGAATACTCGTGGTGTCTGCGGTAATAGCAATGGCATAATAGCAAGGGATACAATATTGCAGCTGAAATATTGGACACGTGAGAGAGTCAGTGGGAACACGGCAGCTGACATGGCAGAGTCTTTTATCGGTGTATTTAGCCTGGCAGAGACGCCCCTTCTGTGCGAGGAGTGCTTCTGCTGGGCGAGGCGCGGCAAGGCAAGGCAGGCACGGCAGAGGGAGTGTTTCCTAATGTTTGGATAATGTACGTACTTCTGTGCTGGTTTTGTGAGGAAGTGATTCAGCGATAAAACTGTTTTCTGTGTAAAGCGTGGAGGAATCGAAGACTATACCAAGCTCTCTCATATAGTTAAAGAGTTAAGAAGTTTGAAAATGTAAGTATTTCTGTGTTGACTTTGTGAGGCGATGCTCCGATAAAACTGTTTTCTTTATAAATCAAGGATAAATCAAGTGCCAAGTTCTCTGGGTTAGTTTAAAATGAGGGGAGTTTGATAATAATGATGTCACTGTTTCTGACTGGTTCTTATGAGAAGTAGTGTTAAAAGTGTTCTCTGTGAAGTAAAGTCAAATGGCTGTCTAAAGAGGATACCGAACTCTCTGCTTCATTTAGAAGAAAAAAAAAAAAAGAATATTTGGTGGTTAAGGTGGTGGACGCCTCTCATTCTTGAATAGGGAAAACATGTCCACTTAATGCTATTTTCTTTTTCCTGATCATATGCACTGCTGCACAAAACGCAACAACTAACTTTTCATTACTAATATATATTTTCTAATGTATCTAAATACTAATTTCGTTACTAACTACCTGCAATCTGTCATAACCAGAGCGTTACGAAATCCCTCAAGGAAATTACAAAGCCCCTAACATATATGTTAAATATTTTTTTATAGCATTGCCCATAAAGCTTTCTATAGCTTGCAAAGGGCTATTTGTCTCATTTGTTTATCACTTCAAAAATACATAAGACAAATATAATACAGTGTTTAAAGTGATTAAAGTGTTTAATGTAATGAGACCAGTTTTCTGAGGAGTGACTGCATTATTAAGTAATTGCGAATGACTGAAACTAATATACAAGGATATATTTAATATAGTGTGTGAAAGATGATAAGGACGAATAGACGAAAAACTGAAAAGTAAAACAGCAAAAAGGAAACATCAGTCAAAAAAGATAAATGAAAAGAAAATTACGCAAGAATATAAAACAGTTTTCATAACTGAATTAATATTTTTCGAAGGATTATAAGGATTATGGAAAATCTGTTAGCGGCACAGAGTCAAGGTCACCCACTGGAGCTGCCGAGAGTGCTGGCTGTAGAAGGCTTGCCATTCGTGACTGGTCTGGTGGAGCGGCATGAAGGATCACAAAGTCTGATCTTAAGGCGAGTGGAAGAAGAGTTAAGGGAAAGGAAGGGCGCAAGGTAACTAAGGAGACTAGACTAGGACTGAGGGAGCTGAATAGTTGTATAGAGTCTAATCTTGAGGCAGGTAGAAGAAAACCTACGGGGAAGGGAAGGTGAGAAATATTTAAGAAGAAAAAACTCTGAGTGGATTGAGGAGGTACATCACAGTCCCAGCATTATTCTAAGACTTCTGTATAAATTAGAGGGATATTATGTACAGAATAGACACAGAGGAGATTGAGAAAGAACATGATAGAACTAAGATTTTCAGACTTGTATAAATTAAAGGGATACAAAATACAGACTTGACTAAGGGAGTTGAGAAGGAACATCGCACCAACAAGATTTTTTAAGACATAAATAAATTAGAGGAACATACAGTGTAAACTAAACTATGGGAGCTGAGAAGAAATATCGTACAAATGAGATATTCTAAGGATTATTGTGTAAAGTACATGGACTTCAAATGCAGAAACCAACCCAAACTAGACACAATATTGCAGTATAGTGTGGCGTGGCTTCTTAAACAGTTCGATGTCTGCAGTAGTTCAAGTCACAAGATTACTAATTCATAAGTACTTCCCCTTCCAAAACAAAGCAGTGGCTCCCTTTATCTTACCCATCTTAACATTGTTTTCCTATTATAAACTGACCTTTCACTAACACACACACACACACACACACACACACACACACACACACACA